>NC_081552.1:234435856-234578356 GCF_963082655.1 Stomoxys calcitrans | reverse complement strand
TACCAATGAAAGTGGCAAAATGAGGAACAAACGATCAAGGGAAATTCCACGGTTGAGTGGAAAAAATTGAGATGATAAAGCAAAGTTTTCTTAGAAAAATTTTAAGAATATTAAAACCACTCGTTCTGCCATAGCTGGAATGGTTTTTCAAATCAGGCGTAGTGTGATGCTACCTATCGTGGGTTGGGACGGAAGTCAGAGTGGTCTATATCCCCAAGACAGGATAGGCCTATATGCCTGATATGGTTACGTAAGGATCGCTCGGGGAATGGAGGTGGGGATTGGCTTTCGTGGTGCTCCATTCCGTGCAGTATAGACCCATCTCGCTTGCGCCTGGCGCCATCACCATGGAGTGCATGGGGATGGCAATCAGGTCCGGTACTGCCGAAATAGAACAATGCAAAGTCTACATACTGCCGGTTGGTAGCTGTGTCCTGATTAATGGCCGAGCTTACAAACCCGACACAAGTGGTTTACTATCTAGCCATAATCGTCTGGTTCAAGGGGACTTTAATGCGCATCACATTTCATGGCATTCTTCCCTAGGTAACGACCGACGTGGCTTGGCTTTGGCAGAGCATATTGAAGGCTCCTCGTTTTGCACAGTGAATGCCTCCACTAGGATTACGAGGAGGTGTAGAAGTTCGCCAGGCATTTCCATTGCATTCCCTGATCTCCAGAGTGACGTATCCTGGCAAGCCGTCATCTCTCTGGGGTCAGACAAAAATGCAAATTTGCCCATGAACATTCATTCCATTAAGGAACAGGGCCAAACTTCTCATATATCAATGAGTGCTGTCCGAACGGCGTGCCGCAGTGCGACACCTCTTTGTGGAGATGTTTTTACATGGCTGCCATACCAAATGGAACAGCGCCTCACAAATGTCGGCAGCATTAGGAGAGGAAAACCACCGCTGAAAATTTGTATGATGTTCTCGCCAGGATTCGAACCCAGGCGTTCAGCGTCACAGGCGGACATGCTAACCTCTGCGCTACGGTGGCCAGATAACCTCCCCATAATTCTCACCATCGATCGACCCCCCGACTTCATAATCTCTGAGTGCCGGACGTTTATCAATCAGAAGAAGGCCGATTGGGCTGGCTTCAGAGAGTATACGAATAGCCGCTTCAGTGAACTGCCACCCCCCTCGGATGTGCTAGTTGCCGAGAGGAAATTCCGAGACATAATAAACACAGCAACCGCTCCTCGCTTTATACCAGCCGGTCAAATACCCCAAGTGCGGCCTAATTTCCCGGCGCAGGCAGTCAAACTTGCAGACGAGTTTGATGGGATGCATTGCATGGACCCCACTAACCCCAGAATCAGCGAGCTGAATCTGGAAAAAACAGGGTAGTCCACGAACAAGCGGAATTTATGGGTGAAACACTTGGAGCAATGAAGCTTAGGCAGCGGTTTAGGCAAGCAGTGGTCTACTGTTAAGTCACTCTCAAACCCCGGTAGACGGAATGACAGGACCTCAGTTACTTGATCCGAAGAGATGCGCCAGGTTATTCAACCATCAATTTATTGTGCATCCCGAGAGTTACAGGGCAAGGAGGAGAGCCATTCGCCGTATCCGTGTTCTCCAAGCCTATGTTCTCCAAGCCATCACAATTTACCGTGGGCGAAATAACGAATGTCATCCTAGGCGGCAAATCATCGAAGGCGTTGGGCTCCGACGAAATCTCTACACTGATGTTGAAGAAACTCGATCTACCTGGAGTTGAGTACCTTACTACTGTCCTCAATCTGTCTTTGAACACTCTTATAGTTCCCGATGTCTGGAAAATTGGCAGATTGATCCCACCACTGATGCCTGGAAAGGATCCGAGTTTGGGGGAGTCGTAGAGACCGATCTGCCATCATCATCAATAGCTAGTATCTGTGGACATTTCAAGCGGCTAGCTTTACGTGTTGGCCGCTATCGTGATTTCGACAGACAGACGGACGGATGGACAATGCTAGATCGACTTAGAATGTCAATACGATATATATAGGGTCTTAGGTCAATATTTATTTAACGCACCACGTTTCCTCCATAATACGATTTCGATGTCAGGCAAGGTCAAATACTTAGGTGTGATCTTGGAAAGGAAACTGAATTGGAAGTGTCACAATCAGGAGCGTACTGAGAAGGCTTACAGATGTTGGGCCCTATGTAGATGGGCCATAGGCTCGAAATGGGACATATATATCGCCCGATTTCACTTCTTGAGCCACTGCAAGCGCAATTATTGACCAATCTTGCCAAAATTTTGTACAACACTTTCTTCGATGACCACCACAATATGTAAGAAGTTTGTTCGAAATCGGTTCAGATTTATATATACCTTCATTATATATGTTCGTCCGATTTTGGGTAATATTGCAATTTGTTAACCGATTCTTTCGAAATTTGGCAGGAACATAACTGGTGACCTTCATGAAAATCGTTTTAGATTTAGATATAGGTCTCATGTATATATATAGCCCGATTTTTACTCCTAGAGCCACTGCAAGCGCATTTATTGACCAATCTTGCCAAAATTTTGTTCAAGGCTTTCATCGATGAGCACCACAATATTTAAGAAGTTTGTTCGAAATCGGTTCGGATTTAGATATAGCTCCCATATATATGTTCGTCCCATTTTGAGAAATATTGCAATAAGGTACTCATTTTTTAACTGATTCTCTCGAACGTCGGCAGGAATGATTTTCTCTTGACTCTCGATAACTGGTGAATTTCATAGAAATCGATCCAGCTGTAGATATAGTTGCCATATATGTATATCGCCCAATTTTCTCTTCCAGAGCAAGCTTATTTATTGACCAATCTTCCCACATTTTCACAACGCTTTCCTCGACGACTACCACAATATCTTTAGAGTAAGGTCAAAATCGGTTCAGATTTAGTTATAGCTCCCATATATATGTTCTTCAGATTTTGGATAATTTGCAATAATGTTGTCATTTGTCAACCGTAGAAAGTTTCCAAGGAAAAATCGCCGATCATTGAGCTCGCCTCGAAAGAAAAACAAAAATCGTTGTTATTACAGTTTGCATATTTGCTACAAATTTGATACGGATTGTTTAATAACCCATCTGAAAGCAACCGCCGAGATTGATGGTTTAGAATTAGCTCCCACTTTTTACTTATAGGGTAGGTATAGGGTATTATACATTCGGCAACGCCCGACTTTTGCCTTTGCTTGCTGGTTTTTAAATTAAGTTTGCTGACCTCTGACTCGAATCGTTAAAATCAGAACAAACATTGTTTCAGTGTAGAGAGCCTTTTTCTAGATCTACCCGATACAAGCCTTAATACTATAAACTTTACCCATCTCTGAAAAACTCTTCACTTTTTCGTACACGATCTTTGCTGTGGACTGTCATTGCCCAACACCGTTATGATGATGATGGAGTGAGTAGCGATGATGGTGCCAATGAACGAACGTCTTTAAATTCTTGCCTAGTTTCTATAAACAAAAACAATAACAACAACACCAACACCAACACCGAACAACAAGGAACCAACGAGCTAGCAAGCAGACGAACTAACGAACGACCACGATTTTTAAGTTCAATGACTCGTTACTACAACGTCATGGGCAAAACTACAGTAACAATAGCAACAACAAACATACTACAAATGCAGTTCTCAGCAATGCAATGCGTTAGCAAAAGAGTGAGTGTACCAAACACACACGCACACATACACGTAAACCATATGAAAGCAGTCGTATTTTGCACATGCATGAGGGGAGGAGAGCCAGGGAGCGAATGAGAAACATTTATTTGCAAAAATTACTTGACATAGACACAGGAGTTGATAGTGAAATGAGTGTTGTAAACAATTATTCTGTATATCAATACAACAACCACACAAACATCATCCACAACAACAAGCTAAGCTACACAGTAATGCCTTGTAGGAAAAATAAGTGAAAATCATAGATAATTGCCTAACTCTCACACAAACACACATAATGAATTGGCAACTGCTATAGATGATCCAAGACATTGTAGTGTGGTGGGTGGGCCATAAACTCATAAATTCTTGAGTAAGTTTTATGATTTAATTTTCTTTTGAAACAAAACTCAATGACCTAAGGCTAATAAAAGAGATTATTAGGAAGTGGTGAATAGAAATTGAAAGAGTATTAGAAAATGATTTAGTTGAAAAAGGCATACAATTAAGGGGCCTAAAAAAGTCATAGTCATGGTTGTTTGACTAAAACGGTGTTAAAACGGTTGCTATGGGTGCTATGTCCAAATCTGGGGTGACGTAGAGAATGGGAATACCAAGCACAATGGTTATGAGTGGCTTTAACTTGCCAAAGTCCAGATATATATTGGTTCCCCACCTATCTCAATTGTCTAAATCGTTCTATGAGACTGTAATGCCAAGATAGGAAGGCAGTATGTATTTGGTTCAACGACCGATATATGGAAGCTATTCATTATGGGTGTTTAATGTAGGATCGATCGATCTAGCTAATGTTTGCTCTGTTTTATTTCAGTACCATATACATAGTGCAAATCACGATTAATAGGTTGTTATTATCTGTTATAGATAAGATATCGATAATTTACTAGAAAAATTTTGTACTGAAATTCTATCCGGAATATTTGACACAGCAATTGATGCAACATTGTAGCTGCATTCGATCGCAGCCGTCTAACCCTGGCGAGAAACGTACGAGTTGACACTGCACGGTTACTAGAAGTTGAAAAGCAACAAATGGCAATGGCCTATTCTATTAAACTGACCCAATTGCTTCCTTGAAGACACTTCTTATGGCAATGAAATATCGGCGTAATGACAAATGCCTGGAAATCCGAAATTGGATATCGAAAAGATATACAGGAAACCCATGATACAAACATGAGTGCCAAGATGCTACTGAAGCCATGAATGTGAAAAAAGATAGAGAGAAGAAAGGCATATTCCTATTCCGCGAGCCAATTAGGATTTACAAAAGTCAGAATTTAGTCCGGAAATTAAACTCCAAACCTAGAATACAGGAACGTTTTCTTGCAGACACAAGAAACTTTTCCCGGCTGTATTTATTCGATAAAAGCGAACACAAAAATACCCCAGAACCAATGACTGTATTGAATATTAACCACCTTGTCAAAAGGAGAAAAGGCCAGTAGTTATGCGGCTGAAGCACAACTAGGCAGCAGGTACCGATGGGTTACCAGCAGAACTATTTAGGACCACAGGCTACCAATCACTGTTGACGGCATTGAATGCAGACTGTCTGACAAAATAAGGTCACCATAACAGTAGCCCGACTGAAGAACAATGAAGCAGCAGGAACCGATGGCTTACCGGCAAAACTATTTTAAACGGAAAGATACACTGATAAGGCGTATGCGTCAGCTTGTTTGTACAAGACAGAATGTACTCACTGCAGAGTAGTATGTATTCTTCCTATGAAATATTTTGCAAGCGGTTGGCAGCTGCAACAGGAATACCACAATAGTCAGAATAAAAGCAGCGTAGCAGTAGCACGGCTGAAGAACAACGAAGCAGTAGGAGCCGATGGAATAGCAGCAAAGTTTTTTAAGGCCTAAGTTAGGTTGAAAAGAGGGTGCAGATATTAATCAGCCCCATGCCACTATGGACATACACTTAAGCCAGTAATCGGCTTGTTGTGCTCTCTAAAAACTAAAAAGTAACCTCTAAAAAAAAATTTAAGTTAGGAATTCCGTTTTAAGGTCTAATGCGACACGCTGATGAGGCGTATGCTTCAGCCCGACTGTACTACACGTCTATAGGAACACATAGCCAACGATGGTGATTTAAGCATACAATGTCCCATACACCAGATAGGAGGCAAGACTGTAAGTACCCATTACGGAGAGGCAGATTAATATTCGCACCCTCTTTTTAACCTAACCTAGAGTAACCTAACAGAGGAATAGGTCTACTTCACATACATTTGAGATTAAAATTAAAAATTAACGAGATAATGGGGTCCTATCTAATACGGATTTAGCCTGGTAAATTTACCATAGACCAGACATGCACGCTACGCCAAATCCTCGAAATGAGAAAAAGAACAACATTGCCATCATTTTCCAAGAAGGCTCCACGATGGTGACTGGGACGGGTTTAGGGGTCTACTGGCAGGATCCTCTACAGCATCCTATGGCGCAAAGCCGACCAAAGACGAACGAAGAAGTTGCTGGTTTTGATAGACGCCCCTGAGCACTATGACGGCAGTTACAAACGGGCACTGCGTGATAGACCACATGACAGCGAAAAGGGAAACGCTAATTTTCAAGGGAGTAAAGCTACGCGCTACATAAATCGATCTCCTGATTTGATTTCTTGAGCCCCTAGAGGGCGCAATTCTTTTCCGATTTGGCTGAAACATTTTCAACATTTCGTTTTGGTATGACTTCCAACAACTGTGTCAAGTATGGTCTAAATCCGTCTATAACCTGATTTAGCAGCCATATAAACCGATCTCCAGATTAGAATTATTGAGCCTATAGAGGGCACAATTCTAATTCAATTTGGTTGAGATTTTGCATATTTAATTTTGTTATAACTTCCAACAACTGTGTCAAGTATGGTCTAAATCCGTCCATAACCTGATATAGCTCCCATATAAACCGATCTCCCGGTTTTTCTTCTTGAGCCCTTACTAAACGCAATTTTTGTCCGATTTAGCTGAAATGTTGCATGTAGTGTTCCCTTATGACTTCCAACAACTGTGACAAGTACGGTCCAAATCGGTCTATAACCTGATATAGCCCCCATATAAACCGATCTCAAGATTTGACTTCTTGAGCCCCTGGAAGCCACAAATTTCGTCGGATTTGGCTAAAATTATGCACATAGTGTTCTCTTATAACATCCTACAACTGTGCCAAATACTGTACAAATAGGTCTATAACCAGATATAGCTCCCATATAAACCAATCTCCCGGTTTTTCTTCTTGAGCCCTCACAAGCCACAAATTTCGTCCGATTTGGCTGAAATTTTGCATGTAGTATTCCCTTATGACTTCCAACAACTGTGCCAAGTACGGTCCAAATCGGTCCATAACCTGTAATAGCTCCCATATAAACCGGTCTCTCGATTATCCTTCTTCGGTTCCTAAAAGCTTTAATTTTTGCAGGTTTGTCAGAGGTTTGGTACGCGGAATATAATTTTATGCTGCACTTCAACTAAATTTAGTTTGTATAAATTTTTAGCAGAATTCATGGTGGTGGGTTCCAAAGATTCGGCCCGGCCGAACTTAGCACGCTTTTACTTGTTTTTCCTGGGCAGGTTATGGTAAAAAGATGGGCTATATCGGACTATGTCCATTTAGACCGATTTGCTGATTTAAGGTCTAAGACCCATTAAAGCCTAATGTATTATCCGATTTCACTGAAATTAGGCACAGTGAGCTGTGTTGGGCTCTTCTATATCCGAGTTCAATTTGGCCCCTATTTTTCCATATATGGATATAGCTGCCATATAGACCGATCTTCCGGTAGAAGATCTTGGGCCCATAAAAGGTGCATTTACTATCCGATTTCGCTGAAATTTGACACAGTGAGCTACGTTAGGCTTCTCGACATCCGAGCTCATTGTGGCTTCGATCAGTTCATATTTGGATAAAGCTGTCATACATACCGATTTCCCTAATTAAGATTTTGGGCCTATGAAAAGCGCATTTATCATCCGATATCGCCAAAATTTGATATACGTTAGGCTTCTCGACTTCCGAGCCCAATATGGTCCCGATCGGTATATATTAGGATATTGCTGTTATATATACCGATCTCCCGATTTAAGGTCTTGGCCCCATAAAAGGCGCATTTATTATCCGATATATCTGAAATTTGTCGGTTTGGTAGACCTTTGTTAAGCTTCTCGAAATCCCTGCCCTGTATTGTTCAGATCGGTTTATATTTGGATATAGCTAACATATATACCGATCCCCAATTTGGTCCATAAAAGACCCATTTATTATCCGATTTCTCTAAATTTTGACACAGTGAGCTATGTTAGGCTTCTCTACATCCCAGTCCAATATGGTCCGGATCGGTTTATATTTGGATATAGCTGTTACAAAGACCGATATCCCGAATTTAGATCTAAGGCCCATAAAAGGCTCATTTGTTATCCATTTTCACTGAAATTTCACACACACACTTAGCTATGTTAGGCTTCTCGACATCCGTTCCCAATATGGTTCCGATCGGTTTATATTTTGGATATAGCTGTCACATATACTGATCTCCTGATTATAGTAATTGGGCCCATAAAAGGCCCATTTATTAGCTGATTTCGTTTAAATTTGGCACAATGAGCGGTGTTAGGCCCTTGATATCCGCGTTCAATATCACCCTCAATTGATGTTTATTTGGATAAATCTGTCATATAGACCAATCTGCCGATTTAAGTTCTAGGGCCGATTTAAGTTCTAGGTTAGCATGTCTGCCTATGACGTTGAACGATTGGGTTCGAATCCTGGCGAGGCCATCAGAAAACATTTTCAGCGGTAGTTTTCCTCTCCCAATGCTGGCAACATTTGTAAGGTACTATGCCATGCAAAAACTTCTCTCCAAAGAGGTGTCGCATTTCGGCACGCCGTACGGACTCGGCTATAAAAAGGAGGCCCCTTATCGTTGAGCTTTAAACTTGAATCGGACTGCACTCATTGATATGTGAAAAATTTGCCCCTGTTCCCTAGTGGAATGTTCATGGGCATAATTTGCAATTTAGTCGACGTCCGAGCCGAGTTTGGTTAAAAATCGGAACATATTTGGATGTAGATGCAATGGGTTCATAAATGATGTATTTTTCACTCGACTATGAAGATAAATGATTAATCCGAGGTGGTGGATATCCCAAATTCAGCCCGGCCGAACTTAATGCCTTTTTACTTGTTTTCTTTACCTTCTTAGCTACACCTCATTCTCGTTGAGGTGTAGCACACTCTCACCTTAATGGTTGACTACTTAGAAGATGAGGGAGGGATCAAGATTAGCCTGCACTTTACCATGTTTCTAAATACACTAACTTGGTATACAAAATCCCCTAAGGCTCGCGCATTACTTATTATTCCACTTATATTCTTAAAAGTTTCAAATATTATTAAAAAAATAACTCATTGCAATAAATTGTTGTCAGTTCATAACACTTAATAAATAACAAATGTTTTAAATTAAATGGCTTGGTTAATTGAAAAGATTTCAATTATCTTCTCATTTCATTGTTTATCTCCATAAAAGTCAGCCTACAACAATCACAGCTTCCTCAAGATATGATCAATTGTCTTGGAACCCATTCAACCAAACAATGTATTACAATGTTGCAGCACATACTGCTGCGGCTGCTATTGTTGCTTGTGTTTCAATAAAGCAAAAAAAAAATTACTTCTGTTGTTCTGATCTAAGAATGTTAACGTAGATGTATGCATGTATGTATGTATGTTTTCCAATAAAAGCATTCTTTTCATTTCTATCGTTCGCTCTTGGGCTGTCGCCCTCTCACAAATGTAAACAAACATGAGAGATATCTTCAGCATCAACCAGCAAAGAAGGAAATTGAAAGAGAATTGAACTGACATACACACACACACATACAGAAACATATATTTAGGCAACATACATGTCTCTTACAGTAGTGTTGCCAAGAGAATGCTTTAGTGCTAATTCACAATAGGCTAATGTATTTGTTACATTTGTACCGTTAGTTGCTGAGAAAGGTGAGGTTGTATATTGGAACGTTCGCCTCACCCCTCTCTTATTTGATCTTAGAGTTGCCGAACTAAAATTGTCTAGGGCCGAATTAACGCACACGTGAACGAGTGAAATCGTTCGAAATCTCTTTATTGTGAATTATGCATTTCTTTGCTAAACGGGGGTTTTTGAAATTTAAGAACCCAAATGTTAAAATCGATCATAATTTGTAAAATCTTTGGCATTAAAATGTCTAGAAAAGTGTTATAACATCCAGTAAATACTAAATCAAGTTTCATTCGATATGCTCGATCACGTATGCGGTAATTCGGAGCCTGGTGTTAAACGGGACTTGATTTTGACTGAGATGAAATGCGCTTGGAAATCCATTCTGAGTTCGGCTAGGAGAATAAATGCTCTGTCATAGTTTAAAAAAAAAAAACTTAGAGAAGGTTAACTTTTAATGTTTTTATTAAGTTTTAAGTTTGTTTTTAAAATATTTTGCTAAATGGCAACCCTACCTACCCTAGATGAAAAACTAAACTTTTAAGTGCATACCATAAGACATTTGGAAAAACACCAACATCCATGTTAAGCTGTGTGCCTTGTGGCATGCAACAAACATATATTACGAGCAAGTATGCATTGAGTACTGCTACAGCTCATAGATGGATGCATTGCTATTTCCTGGGTCATGGATTCAAGCATCTCAATACAATTTATAATCATTTCCCAGTGTTGATTGTACCACAACACGCCAACCAACATGGTGCTAGTCGAGATGAATGAAGCTAAGGAGCAAATTTCTTAGAATATAGTAACCACCTTTAAGGGGGTGGGGAGGACTTACCTGAGACAGTTGTTGTTCTGGTATCACCACTGGATGCTGCCGATGCTGTGGAACTTATTGATGCCTGACCATCTGGACTTAGTGATTGCTCCGGTAAACTGATGGGTGTGGGTGGTGTCAACGATGGTGATGAGTTTGAAGACGATGTCGATGCTGATGACGACGATGATGACGATGATGATGAAGATGATGCCAATGACAATGATGATGATATTCTGTTTGCTTGAGCGGCAGCAGCTGCACTTGATGCTGCTGCAGCTGCTATGTTTGTTAGTTGGGTGGTAGCCGCTGCTTCTGCTACTGCTACTGCTGTTGTTGATGATGATATTACCGATGATGATAAAACACCCAATTCTCCTTGGTCCAATCCTTGGTCTATGGCAAAATTGTGATATGTTTCTTGATTTAGCGTGGAATACAGAGAAGCCGTTTCACTGCAGCTACTACTGCTACTATTGCTATTGCCAGAAATATTCAAATGTATCCTGCAATGGGAAAAATGGATTTCTATCAAAACAAAGGCCGTCATTTTTTTTTTGATTTTCATATGACTTAGTCTACCAACAGATTGAGTGTAACAAAGAAAAAGAGGACATTCATGTTCAAACAAGGTTATCATTCAAGGTTTTTACGGCTTAGATTTTGGGATTTAGCGCACGTTTCACAAAGAGAAGGTCCTTTTGTTCTAATGACTTTTATGAAATGACAATGACTTTGTCATTATTAAAGTTTTAGCTTTTGATATTGTGAATGGACATGAAGATCATTTCTCACAATTACTACAAAATTTCCCATGAACTTTCCATTAAGGAGCAGGGAATACTTCTCTCATATCAATGAGTGCACTCCGATTAAAGTTTTAAGCTCAATAATAAGGGCCTCCTTTTTTATGACGAGTGCGAACGGCGTACCGCATAGCGACACCACTTGGTAGAGAAGTTTGAACATGGCAGGATATCTCACAAATGTAACCAGCATTAGTAAGGGAATAACCACCGCTGATTTTTTCTGATGTTTGCGCCCGTATTTGAACCCGGGACGTTCGGCGTCATAGGTCTATTATTTTGACAGATTGGCAAATGGCGTTACCATCTCATGGCAACCAAACAGACTTGCACTGGAAACACTTTTGCGTTTTTTACGCCCTACTAGCTGAACCGGGCTCGCTCCGCTGCGTCTTTTTACTTTATATGGTGAGCAATTACATCCTGTTTGGGGGGTGGACATGGACACTTTTTCCCGAATATTGATATCAGATTCGAGCTTAACTCCGAAAGACCTTTCATTTGAGCCCCATATTGCTATGGTCGTAAATTTTTCCTCTTTGGGGGTGTTTTTTGGAGGGGCGGTGTTATGGGGGTGGGATGGCCCCTTTTTTCCGAATATTGATATCAAATTTGTTCTTTACTCCCAAAGATCTTTCATTTGAGCCTCATATTGCTATGGTCATAAATTTGTCCTCTTTGGGGGTGTTTTTGGGAGGGGCGGTGTTATGGGTGTGGGGTTGCTCCATGGACACTTTTTCCCGAATACGGATATCAAATTCGTTCTTTACTCCCAAAGATCTTTCATTTGAGCCCCATATTGCTATGGTCGTAAATTTGTCCTCTTTGGGGGTCTTTTTGGGAGGGGCGGCCCCCAAACAATACCTTTTATTTAAACCCCATATTGTCATGGTCTGTAAATAAGTCCTGTAGGGGGGGGGGGTGTTTTCGGGAAGGGGTGGACCCCCAGAAACTAGGCCTTAGATTTGGATATCAGATTCATATTCTACTCGCAAATACATTTCATTTGAGTCCCATATTACCATGGTCGGAAAATATGTCCGATTTAGGGGTGTTTTGGGGGGTTGAGGTGGTCCCCCTAACACTTGGTCCGACAATTGGACATCAGATACGACTTATCCTAAATACCTTTCACTTGAGTCCCATATTGCTGTGATTGGTCTAAATATATATTTGGCAGGTTTTGGGGGTGGGGCGGCCCCCCTAGATACCCCATCCGAAAATTGGATACCTAATTTTAATTTTTAGGTTACTACAAGAGAGCACACAAAATATCGCTAAAATCGCACTACCCATCATCGAGATCTGGGGTTTCTGAAAATTAGGATAAGGGGGAGGGTCCGCCCCCCCTTCAGATATCAAAAAATATAGTACCCTATTTTCACTTCGGGATCATTATGCACCATCAGTGAATACCACATGAACAGTAGAAGAAAGATGCCTCGCTTTAAAAAGCTCAATAACATGTGAATGTTCACATCTGCTAAATCAGAGAAGTTCTCAAAGAAATGAGAACCTAAAGGGGAACTCCTTCTGTCTGCCATTGCGGAACACAGCAGACATTGTATAGTCTCTACTTCCTCGAGCTCCTCACAGTTCCGGCAAAAGTCGTTACTGGCAAACTTCAGTTTATCAGCATGTTTTCCCATCAAACGGTGACCTGACATGGCGGACACTATGACTGAGTCGTGTGTTCTAGCCAGTGACAGCAATGCGGTAGATCTCTTCAAGTGTAGATTAGGCCCCATAGTTTTGGAAAGCTCACAGCCCCCTCCTTGTGACCATCAATCATTTGTTGAGAACCCAAAGGAGAACTCCTTTTGCCTGCTATTGTGGAACACAGCAGATGTTGTATAGAGTCTACTTCCACGACGCCCTCACAGCTGAGGCAGAAGTCGTTCCTGGCAACCTTCAGTCTGTCAGCATGTTTTCCGATCAGACTGTGACCTGTTATGACGGACACTATGACTGAGCCGTCTGTTCTAGCCAGTGACAGCAAAGCGGTAGACCTCTACAAGTCTAGATTATACCACACAGTTTTTGGAAAGCTCACAGCCCACTCTTTGCGACCATCTATCATTCGTTGTTCTTCGGGCCTGGTCCTGAAAACCTAGCTTACCTAGCTAGAGGCATACCCACAGATTCCAGAATCCCTGGAATGTGTAGGGTAGTTCCTAGTCTCGCAAGCTCGTCCGCTTTACAATTCCCTGGGATATCTCAGTGGCCCGGCACCCAGAACAGGTGAATTTTGAACTGTTCAGCAATCTCGTTGAGACAACTGCGATACTCGAGGGCTAGAAATACGTTCTCCAGGGATTTAATGGCTGCCTGGCTCTCTGAGAAGATATTTATGCCACTCATCGTGATGACATTAAATCTTAGCCATTCCACAACTTCCTTAATTGCAAAGATCTCCGCTTGATACCCACAGCAGTGGTCGGGTAACCTTTTCGATATGACCAGTTTTAGATCTTCAGAGTACACCCCAAAGCCCAGCTGGTCGTCTATTTTAAACCATGCGTATAGAAGTCTATGTAACTTCTATTACCAGGGATATCGTGGTTCCAATCGGTTCTATCAGGAATAGTGGTACAGTACTTTTTATCAAAAAGCGGCTCAGGCAGGGTGTAATCCACACTGCCCGGAACATAGGGCATTGTATCAAGGACAACACAGTGTCCGTAGTCGCCACATGACCCAAGAGAAAGCCCCTTTAGTCCCACGGCAGTGGTCGAAGCAATTTGTCTGGCCAAAATGGCCAGGGCCTTTAGATGTAGCATACAATTCAATGCATCAGATGGTGTCGTCCTCAGTGCGACATTGATGCACAAACAAGCCTTTGCTTTGGATCCGGCTAAGTATTGAACAGTAGGTGGACTTTTGAAGCGACGTCCACCAGACCACAGCACCATATAGCATTATAGGTCTGACAACTACAGTATATACCCAGGGCATGACACGAAGTTTAAACCCCCAATGCATCTTTTAGTTATTAAGTTTTTAATAACTTTTCTTACGGTAGTGGTAATGCCTAAAAACTCCACCTTAATTATTGACATTGGTTTTACGTTATTGAAAGCACCTTCAATGTCCAGAAATGCTACCATTACATATTTCTTGGTAGCAAGAGAAACTTCTATGTAGCCCACTAGGTCGTGAAGGGCTATTTCAATGGACTTGCTCTTGCCGAGACAGGCGATCCCCAGGGATACTTGTCTTAAAATATTTTTCTACCCACCTCTCTAAAGTTTCAGGATAAAAGATGACGGGTGACGGACCAATGGGTCGAAAATCTTTTGCCTTCGTGTGAAAATTACCTTTGTGTTTCTTTCATCCCACAGGTATGTACGATATGCTGATACAAGGAGAGTATATATATCCCTAAACCAAAGAGCAAGTCTGTCAGACACAGCTTGTAACCGGTGATGCATCATCAGTGGCTGGCAACTTAAAGGAGTCGCAACTTGTAGTCGCTTAAAGGATTTTCGACTCAGACACAATTTTCCGAATAACTAACGACGAATGGATACCAGTGACAACCTCTTACCTCTTCGAGGGCCACGTTGCCCGTTGGAGAGTTTCTCAGAAAATGTGCATCAACGAATAGCTCTAGTGTTTCCTCACTTGACATTGTCCATACATTCTCTGTGTTCTAAATGTATCCCACCGTAAGTCTCGATGATAGGAACTTCCTTAGCCTAGAGGTCTCAGATATATCCTCAACGAAGCTGCAGAATTCCACCCAGGAGTTGTTTTTAGCCTCTCTCAGTATATTGTCTCAGCCTTTCTTGTGGCTTTCCTCCTGTTAAAGAGTTTTGTGCAGCCCTTGCTTAGACCAACCAGTTCTGGAGTCCACCATGACAGTCGCTATTTGCCCCTAGGCTTGGCACTAGGACATGCTGACACAAGCGAGTCTTTCAGGTACATTGGGATTATAAACAGATACCGGTTTACGTGGGAGCTATATCAGGTTATAGACTGATTTGTATCGTTTTTGGCACAGTTGTTGGAAGTCGTAACAGAACACCGCATGCAAAATTTCAGCCAAATCGGCAAAAATTTCGACTTGTATGGACTCAAGAAGGCAAATCGGGAGATCGGTTTATATGGGAGCTATATCAGGTTATAGACCGATGTGAACCATACTTAGCACTGTTGTTGGAAGTCATAACAGAACATTTTGTGAAAAATTTTAGCCAAATTGGACCAAAATTGTGGCTTCCAGAGGCTCAAGAAGTCAAATCGGGAGATCGATTTGGACCGTACTTGGCACAATTGTTGAAAGCCGTAACTTTCTGATTCGATTTGGCTATGTCCGTCTATCTGTCTGTCCATGTTAATTTGTGTACCAACTACAGGTCTCAATTTTTAACCGATCGTCTTCAAAATTGGCACATACATTTTTTGCCCTAGATGTAAAGCCCATTGAAATTGGAAAAAACCGGTTCAGATTTGGATATAGGTCGCATATGTATATATTTTACAATAATTTGGTTAGGAAGGATTTTCTTATGACTCCCGACATTGCTGGTGAATTTTATAGAAATCGATTCAGATTTGCATGTAGCTCTCCTATATATATATATATATATATATATATATATATATATATATATATATATATATATATATATATATATATATATATATATATATATATATATATATATATATATATATATATATATATATATATATATATATATATATATTTATATATATATATATATATATAAATACATATATATATATATATCGCCCGATTTTCACTTCCAGTGCCACTGCAAGCGCATTTATTTACCAATCTTCTCAAATTTTTGCACAACGCTTTCCTCGACAACTACCACAATATCAAGGAAGTTGGGTCAAAATCGGTTCAGATTTACATATAGCTCCCATATATATATTCGTCCCATTTTGAGTAATATTGCAATAATGGGGTCATTTGTTAACCGATTCTCTCAAAATTTGGCAGGAAGGATTTTCCTATGACACTTGAATTTATTGGTGAATTTCATAGAAATCGGTTCAGATTTGGATATAGCTCCCATATATATATCGCCCGATTTTCACTTCCAGCGCCACTCCAATCTTCTCAAATTTTGCACAACGCTTTCCTCGACAGCCACCACAATATCCAAGAAGTTTTGGTCGAAATCAGTTCAGATTTGGATATAGCTCCCATATATATGTTCGACCGATTTTGAGTAGTATTGCAATAATGGGGTCATTTGTTAACTGATTCTCTCAAAATTTGGCAGGAAGGATTTTCCTATGACACTTGAATTTATTGGTGAATTTCATAGAAATCGGCTCTGATTTAGATATAGCTGTCATATATATTTTTCGTCCGATTTTCACTTCTAGATCCACTGCAAGTACATTTATGCACCAATCTTCCCAAAATTTTGCGCAATGCTATACTCAACGACTACCACAATACCTAAAGAGTTTGGCGAAAATCGGTTCAGATTTAGATATAACTTCCTTATATAGGTTCGACCGACTTCAATGATGGGGTCATATATCAACCGATAGTTACGAAAATTGGCATACGATATATATATATATCGTATGACAATACAAATTTTTGTTAAATTTGATCAAAATCGGTTCAGATTTCTATTTAGTTTCCATATACATAGATACCGCCCTGTTTGCACACATAGAGCCGGAGTTATTACAATTTTGAAGACATTTGCTCGAAATTTCATACGGATTGTTTTATAGGACATTTGAAAACCTCCACCTAAGTCCACTAAATCCGATTGAGAATAAGTTATAGGTCCCAATTTCCACATATAGGGCAGGTGTAGGGTATTATATAGTCGGCCCCGCCCGACTTTTGACTTTCCTTACTTGTTTTAATTGAAAAAGTTTCAATCACTACTGTATTTGAAAAAAAATCATAATCAAATTAAAAATGATTGAATCAATTAACAATTTTATTTTCAATTAAACTTTTAATTGAAACAATTTTTTTCTGTGTAACTAAATTTTTTTAAGTAAATGTGCATTGGTGGCTTTTCATATCAAACAACTCACCTAGATCCAAGTGTTTCACAATTTTCGCCAATTATAGTTGCTCTGGAATACTCCATGGATTGCCGCCAGCCCTCAATGGGGCGGGCCTAAGGACCATAAAACGCTTATAATACATTTAAACTATTAATGGGGCAAATAGCACTCGATAAACGAAACGCAATGGGAAACGGGGAAATTTTATGAAAATACACACGCGACGATAAAACCCGAAAGATGTGCAGATAGGTATCAAAACTTCTGATGCATGAAAATTTTGGCAAAGTTTTTTAATTCACTTTATGAATTTTTCTTCTATTTTATTGAAACTTTCACTTTTTAATTATTTGGTTAAAGGCTTTAGCAGTTTTCACTAAATTTTAGATAATTATTTATATATTTTTTTTATCTTAGGACACTTTTGTTCTTCGTTGCACCCGGTCTATTTTCGCAGGTTTTTAACAAATTTTTTTTATGCAGCTTTTCTCGCTGTCAGTTGCATTAAAACTTTAATATGACCGCATTTATCATTTCTAGCAAATCTGTAATCACACTTTAATGTGTGATGGAAGAAGAAAAAGCTCTTGCTTCCTCTTGATTCTTGACTTTTTTTCCCCCTTTTTGGGTAATGCAAATGCACCACTTTGTTTTCTCTTGTTTCTGCGGGGATTTCCTTCACACTTTATCTCGTTTATGCTCTCGCTCTCTAACACTGGTTTGAAATTTTCTCTTTCGTAGTATGAGAGCAGGCTCTCTCACTTCGGTATTTTGGTGTTTTCGTTACCGTTACCTAGCAGAGTTGCCGTTGTAGTTTACTCTGGGAAAGTTATGTTTGAAGGTTTATAAGGTGGAAATGGAAAAATTAAATGAAAAAGAGAGTAAAACATATCTTAAAATATGGTGGAAAAGGCAAATTTTTGCCCATGAACATTCCACTAAGAAACATGGGCAAACATCTCACATATCAATGAGTGCAGTCCGATTCAAGTTCAAGCTCAATGATAAGGAGCCTTCTTTTTATAGCCGAGTCCGAACGGCATGCCGCAGTGCGACACCTCTATGGAGATAAGTTTTACATGGCATAGTACCTCACAAATGTTGCCAGCATTAGGAGGGGAAAACCACCGCTGAAATTTTTTCTGATGGTCTCGCCTGGATTCGAACCCAGGCGTTCAGCGTCATAGGCGGACATGCTAACCTCTGCGCTACAGTGACCTCCGGATATTGGAAGTCTTAATACAACTCTCTGTTTCAAATTGCAGCGAAATTGGATAATAAACGCATCTTCTTAGGGTTTAGACCCTATGCCGGCAGATTGTTATGCGTTCCAACAACTGTGTCAAGTACGGTGCAAATTGGTCTATAACCTGATATAGCTCCCATATAAAACCGATTTACCGATTAGACTTATTGAGCGCTTACAAGACGCAATTTTTGTCCGATTTGGTTGAAATTTTTCATGCGGTTTTCTATTACGACTTTCAACAACCGTGCCATGTACGGTCCAAATCAGTCTATAACCTGTTGTAGCTACCATATAAACCGGTCCCTCGATTATCCTTGTTCGGGTCCTAGAAGCTTTAATTTGTTATGTCGAATAACTAAAATTTCAACTAAATTTAGTTTGTATGAATTTTTAGCAGAATCCATGGTGGTTGGTTCCCAAGATTCGGCCGGCCAAACTTTGCACTCTTTTAATTTATGTCAAGACATTTTTTATTGAAATTTTGTCTTAACAGAAAATTTCTTTAAAACTTGCCTTTATAGACAATTTCATTATAATTTTGTTTTTAGAGAACATTTCATTTAAGATTTCGTCCTCTCGGAAACTTGCATAACAATTGTTTCTTCAGCAAAATTTTCCGCAAGTGGTTGTCTCCTTAATCAATCGGTTTATTGGTCACCCTGCATACCCACCTTTTACCATGACTATTGCTCTAAGTCGGTCAAAAAACGAGTTGCAAGCAGCTCGAATGTAACCTGTATTTTGGCCCATTCCTATTCATTGGCTTTCTTCGGCGAATTCATACTGAAATATTTGTTAGCCTTTAGAGATGTCCATAGGCCTAGCATCTGCATACATCCACATAGAGTTGGCAAAATATCCATAGCACTATTGAAACTATCGATATTTTATTTTTTGTCTGAATATCGATTGTTATATTTCCTATCGATATTATTGACAAAATTTTGATTTTTAGCAAAATTGAACAAAAGTAAGCCATCCGACACTGAATGTATCTTTTAAGATACATTGCCTCCATACAGGGTGCAATTTTCATCCGATTAGGCTAAAATTTTGTGCAATGACTTCCAACTGACTTTACTAAATTGGGTTTTATTCGGTCTGTGCATTGATATTGCCTCAATATAAATCCATTTTCTGATTTTTACATCTCATTTTCGTTTGAAATATAAGTAATGGGAAATTAACGATACACAGTGGGCCAAATGGCAAAAAAATTGGAAATAAGTCTACAACTTTTTATCTGTTGATTTTAGCCATACAAAATGTTCTAGACATTTGTAGAGGAGGACATAGGCTTTCAGAAAAGTGCTGTTGTTGGTCCATATCTTTAATACAGGGTGAGCTACAGGGTGTCAAAGTTGACCACTTTTGACTTCTCCAAGCTTCTGGGGGCCATAACTTTTGATCTACTCAACCGATTTACATGATTTAGGACTCTAGAGAAAGAGCTTGACAAGATCTAAAAAACTTATGCATAAAGTACCATGCCATCGTGTACTGTTAAGGAGTTATGAATTGTTTAATTTTAAAATATGAAAATTTGGCCTTGGTTTTTTTCAGTGTTTTTTAAATAACTCCGTCAATTTTAAAGCTATAAACTTCATACTTCACACAAATTATGCCAGCATATGTGTGCATAAAATACAAAAGGAATCACGTGAATATCTTTGGCGGTTTAAAAATGGCATCGTTTTCAATATGAAAAATATTTTTTTTGTCAAAAAATTGCAAAATTTTTCAAAAAAGATACTCCCATTTCCTTTAAGTTTTCGCAAACTTTGGCCGTCAAAGCATTATCATTTCTTTCCATTTTCACAAAGTCGAGGTATTAAGAAAAGTTTTAAGTGCTAATTTGGCTAATTTCGATATCAAACAACACCGTTATCTTAAGACCAAAATGGCCAATTTTTTTACTAAACTTCAAAAGTTTCTCACTGGAAAAAAAGTTCCACGGGGATTTTTTCGCTTTTTTTGAACTTAAATGAAAGCTTAAAATGTTCCCAACATTTTAAGGTATGTCTCGCCATATCCTAGCCATAAATGAGATCGTAGCGATCAAAATACTGAAAAAAGTCAATTTTCAAGTAGTGCTATATTCATTGCTAAAAAACAAGTATTACGTCACATTTTATTGCAAAGATGTTAAATAAACTTTTATTTGGTAACACTTCTTCTACAAAACACAAAAAGAATCATGGAAATATCTCTATTCTATTCCATTTTATGGAACCGGCAATAAAAAAGTCAATTTTTCAAAAAAGTCGAATTTCCCAAATTTTGTTTTTGTTGTCCTAATTGCACATGACACACTATAGCCATATTTACGCAACATACCTTATCGTAAAGGAAATTTTCATACCTTTCCAACAATGTATAAAACATTTCTCAACTCGGATTCTATCTACTCTAAAATTCATTTACACTTCATTAAACTCTATATAAAAATGTCTATTTGTGAAATGGAACCTTATATGGGGCCTACACTAAAACATTGATAGATTTGCCCAGGGTTTACAATACAAATGTGTTAGAATAAAAAAAGGTCTCCTGCCAAAGTTTAAAAAAATTGGAATAAAAATATGTGTTTTAGAGCGAAAACACTTCGCATCGGCGTGCGTTTATATGTATATTAGCTACTCCCAAAATAAAAAAGCATTTTAGTTTTGTATTATTTGATTTTATTCTCTACCAAATAATCTAAGGTATCAAAATTTAAAAGCTCTTTAATTTGAATGGCATCGGGATCGTCCTTATCTATATCGTCACATATTTTTGGTAGCCATTTAGTTCTGATGCTGTATAGTACCGGATCAGACGATAACAATAAATATTGAAGTAAATCATAATTTTGGTTAAATTTGGTGCTCTTTCGGGTATTGAAAAGCCGGAACTGTTTAACATCTCTATTACGGGATTCCTGAGCTTCTTCTGTAAGTTCTCCTAACGGAAGTATGTTGTATTCCACAATTTCCTTGCCATGATGTAAGACTTTATGTACTGTCGGTGTTAAAGCTTTCCACGAATATAAATCAGATAAAATGTTTTTTGTGTCATTACTATAAGCTTCAAATTTGGTTGAATTTATCATCTTTTTGCTATTGATTACAGCCAAAATCACTTTGAATCGTCTTAGCAAGTGTTCATCAAGACCGGTTATTTTAGATGTCGATACGGGGTCCTCAAAAAACCGCCTTGCCGAGTTGCCATCATTTGTGCTTCCGTATCCGTAAAGAGGTTTATCTATTATAAGTCCCTTTTGTTTAAACTCCAACTGGATTCGATTCTTCTCTTCCTGCCTCATTTTGTGAAGATCTTGGTTGTTTCTAGCAGAGACATCGCGGTTTCCAGGGCTAGTCCGATATTTAAGGTCATACGATAAATGCAAACAATACTCCATGAATCGAATTCTACAGTGCAGGGGCGAAATACCGAAATTGAGCGCATTTTCGTTTACTAAATTTTCATCAGACTTGTCCTCGAATTGCCCATTCTTCTTGCCACAAATATTGCATCTCCAATTGGACATAACGCCAGTTAATGCGTTTGCCACCTTTCCATCGATCATAGTGAGTTGTAGTTGAAACGAAACTTTTATATTTCTTCCCAATTGGTTTATAACAATCATGGGTAATGCAGCAATTTCTTCCTTTATTTCGTTCACCAAAGATCGTGTTGTGTTCCGGTCTTCCTTTGTATACTCAAACCGAATTGGGCGACATAAATATTTTGACCCAGGTGTTCTATTTATCCATATATCTTGAAATGCATTTTCTTTCGATGATGAAGATTGGTCCTTGTACAATCTCATTCTCAATGGTACTAATGATGCCATGAAAATTGATGCGAAGTTGGTATCTATTTCTGTTTGTTGCTTATATTCGGAAAATCCAGATGATCCATCACAACCCCATTTGCTGATCAAAACCACTTCGGAATTATTACATGTGTTCAACTGTTCTTCAGTAAAATTAGAAATAATTCTAACAGCTGTATTTTCAACAAGATCAGCAAGTTTCACTCTTGCTTTTAATTCGTCCACGTATATATTTGATGGCACCATTTTCGTCCTGGTGTTGTACAATTTATGTTTTGAGGGTAAACAACCCCATCCTTTTTCACGAAGAGCCTTCCTCATTGTTGAGTATTTGTTTCTTGAGAGGCCTAGGTTCAAAATCAGGGCCAGTGCATCTTCCTCCGTGAATTCTGTAGTCGATTTTGGAGTTGGAATACTTTCTACCATTCTCTTTACCCTTTTCGGAGATGCTAATGGTAAAACATCGACAATTCGTCCAACATTTTTTGGTTGTGTTTTTAACAATGCTGTTTTGAACGTATCTTTTATTAAATTTGGCGGATGTGCCGCCAATAGTTCCTCTTGTTTTTTCTTTTTGGTTTTCTCCGTAACTTCGTCGTATGCTTTGCTAGGCCGGCCGGGAATCAGCGGTTTAATTTCAATAAGTAGATCCGATTTCAGCCACTTCTCATACATTTTGAAAAACTTGATTTTTGCGAATGAACATTCTGGCAACCTTCTCTCAAATGATTTGTAGAATTTTTCAAGTTTGTCTAAAGCGTCTTTATTTAGCCTTATTCCATATATGTGGTCCAAAGTGTAAACAAGTTCCTTAAATGACTCCGTGTATGATTTGGAATCATTTTTGATGTCCCATACAATTTTCGAAAGAGTGGAATACTTCAGTATGACTTCCATAACTTATAAATGTCCTTTACGCCTCTACAAAATATAATGAAGAAAATTTGGATTTTGTTCAAATATTTATGCAATATATTCACAATTAATGACCCATTTCAGGTATCAGACGCAATCGTAAAAAGGGGTCCAAAGTGCCTCTTTTTACTTACTCTTCTATAATTATTTACCTGGACTCGAATTTGGTTAAAAAAAATGACAATGAATTTTTTATGGGTAGGTTTTTTCACATTCATTGATACGGTGGATTTCCTGGGAATTCGACATAGCGAAACAGGTAACATTTGTCTGCATCAAATCTTAACACAAATATATATATATATGCAGGTATATTTCTAGGTTACTTTTTATTCAAAAATCATCAGCTTACATTAAAAATAGATGTAGGTACTATACAAACGCACGCCGATGCGAAGTGTTTTCGCTCTAAAACACATATTTTTATTCCAATTTTTTTAAACTTTGGCAGGAGACCTTTTTTTATTCTAACACATTTGTATTGTAAACCCTGGGCAAATCTATCAATGTTTTAGTGTAGGCCCCATATAAGGTTCCATTTCACAAATAGACATTTTTATATAGAGTTTAATGAAGTGTAAATGAATTTTAGAGTAGATAGAATCCGAGTTGAGAAATGTTTTATACATTGTTGGAAAGGTATGAAAATTTCCTTTACGATAAGGTATGTTGCGTAAATATGGCTATAGTGTGTCATGTGCAATTAGGACAACAAAAACAAAATTTGGGAAATTCGACTTTTTTGAAAAATTGACTTTTTTATTGCCGGTTCCATAAAATGGAATAGAATAGAGATATTTCCATGATTCTTTTTGTGTTTTGTAGAAGAAGTGTTACCAAATAAAAGTTTATTTAACATCTTTGCAATAAAATGTGACGTAATACTTGTTTTTTAGCAATGAATATAGCACTACTTGAAAATTGACTTTTTTCAGTATTTTGATCGCTACGATCTCATTTATGGCTAGGATATGGCGAGACATACCTTAAAATGTTGGGAACATTTTAAGCTTTCATTTAAGTTCAAAAAAAGCGAAAAAATCCCCGTGGAACTTTTTTTCCAGTGAGAAACTTTTGAAGTTTAGTAAAAAAATTGGCCATTTTGGTCTTAAGATAACGGTGTTGTTTGATATCGAAATTAGCCAAATTAGCACTTAAAACTTTTCTTAATACCTCGACTTTGTGAAAATGGAAAGAAATGATAATGCTTTGACGGCCAAAGTTTGCGAAAACTTAAAGGAAATGGGAGTATCTTTTTTGAAAAATTTTGCAATTTTTTGACAAAAAAAATATTTTTCATATTGAAAACGATGCCATTTTTAAACCGCCAAAGATATTCACGTGATTCCTTTTGTATTTTATGCACACATATGCTGGCATAATTTGTGTGAAGTATGAAGTTTATAGCTTTAAAATTGACGGAGTTATTTAAAAAACACTGAAAAAAACCAAGGCCAAATTTTCATATTTTAAAATTAAACAATTCATAACTCCTTAACAGTACACGATGGCATGGTACTTTATGCATAAGTTTTTTAGATCTTGTCAAGCTCTTTCTCTAGAGTCCTAAATCATGTAAATCGGTTGAGTAGATCAAAAGTTATGGCCCCCAGAAGCTTGGAGAAGTCAAAAGTGGTCAACTTTGACACCCTGTAGCTCACCCTGTATTAAAGATATGGACCAACAACAGCACTTTTCTGAAAGCCTATGTCCTCCTCTACAAATGTCTAGAACATTTTGTATGGCTAAAATCAACAGATAAAAAGTTGTAGACTTATTTCCAATTTTTTTGCCATTTGGCCCACTGTGCGATAGTATAGATACGTACTATCGATATTTGTTATTGAAAATATCGATAATATCGAATGATGCGATTATTAATAGCTTGCCAGCTATACTTCACCATGTGGACCAAATGATGTACGTGCCGAGTAAAGTTGGTACGTTCATGGTCTACGACAGAAATGTTTGCGTGCTTAAGGCTCTAAAGTAGCTTCCAGGCTCGATGAAAACGATTAGATAGCAGCTATCGGCGATCACAGCTTCCCATACTTTGAGATAAACAATTATTTCGGGTGGATGTTCGTAGGCTCAAATTATGGTACGTGCGACTACGGGAATTGGGAATTTTTTCTCGTCAGATAACACAATGTTCGGGAATTCACCAGATTCGTGCAGTTTTCTTTTCCTTTTTTGTCCGACTCAGAGCTATAGTCAAGACAAAAGTTATTCATATCCAGAAAAAGTGAATGGAATCTGAAATTTAGATTACTTCCACATATTTTTATCGTTTGAATCAATGAAAGTCCAGGTTACCAAACGGTCAACTAACGCCAAACAGGCTGACTTGCACTGTAATATGTATGTACAGTTCAAGTCATTCTGTTAGTTGACCGTTTGTTAAAAATGTGTGGAAGTATCTTGTTGCCTTCTATTTTGTCCCTCATAGATTTCTAGTGCCTAGTGGCAACACTGTACACAATCACCATCGTGGTCTCAGTAGGCTGCACTGTTATGAAACTTCGTATTTCGTTGTTGATGCAATATACCTTTTTTTGCATGGCCTACTCCACTCTGAGGAAAGCGACGAGGTTGTTGTTATTTTTCTACTCGTGCTGGTATATGCATATGTGTGGTTGTTTTGACCGGTCGGAAAGCACACTAAGCATTGTTGGTGCAACAAAACAGCCGCGACAATTATTAAGTTGTTGTTGTTTTTGTTTTATTAAATGTTTATAGATTTTGTTGTTTTCGAATCTCTCTGTGCTCTTTTTTTGTTATTGTTTGGTGAGTGATTTGAGGGCTTTGCCGGGTTGTTTGTCGCCAATAGTTACATTTTATTTACCGTTATTCTATGCAGACCAAGGGGGGACCAGCAAACGGTAAAAAACAAACAAGGAAATGCAGCTTTTTCAGGCTCTTCAACTGAAATGAGCCGAACCTATTTTTGCAACACTTTTGAGGATTTGTTTTTTTTTCATAGCTTTTCCATGTATTTTTGGCAAATTATTGATATTTCTTAACGTTTCCAAAATGCCGCATATTTTTATTTTACCTTATTTAATGGTTAAAACTATTTTCGTTAATTAAAAATGTTTAATGCACATATGTATATAATATATATACATAGTAATTATTTAAAAAGTGTATTATTTCACTCTAGTATTCACTGTTTTTTAGTTACAAAATTTAGCTTTAACTTTATTAGGTTTTATTTTCATTAAATTTCAAGTAAGTTTTATATTCCTTAGTTTTCTTTTATATGCACTTATCTTAAAAACAATTTATTGACATTTTATATTTTTTCCGATTTTTATCCTTTAGCCAAACGCACTTGTGTTCCTCGTCGTGGTCGCTTTTAATGTTCCCCACATTTCAATGAAAACTGCATTAAAAATTCATTTTGACATTTATTTCTCGTTTCCTTCCCTTAACACCTTGCATCAGACAACAAGCAGCGCTAAACAGCTCCCTTCGGCCATCGGCAGCGTGGTAGTTTTCCTCTTCTTCTGCTTGCATGTCTCCTATTTTTAGTGGAACACTTGTACTAAATTCGCAACAACAATAAAAGAGATATCACATAAGGAAAGCACCAGCAACAATTTCTATTTTAACTATAAAACTTCATCCCCCTCTTTGTACGCAATGCATGCTTGTTGTTGTTGTTGGTTGACAGAGCCACATAAAAGCTAAACTCATTGCTGCACTACTGCAAGTCAAAGAGAGAGAGAGAGGATTTTGGAAGAGTCTCACACACAAAGAGAGTTTAAAGACTAGGCACACATGGAGCTTGCATTGTAGATGTTATGCATATGAAACGTGTTTTTGTTATGATTAAGGAAATGCGGGACAAATGTAAACAGAGAGCAATAAGAGTCAAAAGAATACAAAAATGTTTTAGAGATAAAGAGAACACGTTGCCATATGTTTCCTTAAATTAACTTATATGTCGGAGGTAATGGATGTTGCTGAGAATTTTTCACTTCCTTCCGAAAAATTTCATATTAAATTCAGATACAATTCAAAAATTTAAAATTAAAATACAAATATTTTAAAACTAAAATTAAATTAAAAAAAGTTTAACAAGTAAAAACGTGTTAAGTTCGACCTGGGAGAACTGCACTTTTAAGGGCGCACCCCCGATTTTTTTTTAATTTTTAAACCAGGAAACATAGACAATATGGGTATCAAATGAAAGGTACGAAGGAGTAGATTGCGATAGATATGCAAAAAAAATTAAATAAACTTAATTTTCGAGCTTAATATATATATTTTTTTTGCATTTCTATCGTTATCTACTCCTTGGTACCTTTCATTTGATACCTATATTGCCTATGTTAACAAGGTGAAAAATCCTCAAGATACCGTAGGTCCTTCCCAGTTCCAATTTTTAGGCATGTTTTTGCATATTCGTAATCTATTCGACAATACCTTTCATATGCCTAGGTTGGTCCATTTCTCCCTAGGGGGGTTTTTGGCCCCAAAATTTCAGCGAAATCGGAGGTGCTCCCTATACAATGCAGTCTTGCCTTCGGCCGTGCCGAACTTTGGATAACCACCACCATGGATATATTAATCATTCTATTTTATGATAACTCCACTACCATATCCATTTCCCGTTTCATCGAATTCAGGTAATAAGTCCAATTTTTAGGCATTAAGAACCCTAATAGGCAGATCGGTCTATATGGCAGTTATATCTAATAAAAGTCTGTTTTCGACAATATGCTGGTCGAATGACAGGAGGCATAGTACAAGTCATTGTGTCAAATTTCAACGAAATCGGATAACGAATGCGTCTTTTACGGGATTTAGGCACTATGTCGGTAAACAGGTATATATGACAGCTGTATCTAAATATAGTCCGATATGAACCATATTTAGGTCGGATATCGGAAGGCCTAAAACAACTCACTGATTCAATTCTTGAATCCTTGAAATTAGGGAGTCACGTAGACTTCTGGATGGATGCAGTGTCTTTCAGGCAGAGGTTTTCGCTATCCTCAGAGCCTTGGATGTGATCCTGAGTCAGGAACGGCGTCCCTCTCAGATTGTCACGATTTATGTAGATAGTCAGGCGGCGCTGAAGGCCCTGGCTGCGGGTTGCGTGAGGTCGAGGATTGTCGGGAGATGCAAGGAGTTTCTCGGCCGTTTGGGGGTACTGTCTGATAGTGGGGATCGAAGCGGCTGACGAGGTTTGGGTCGCGGATGGATTCTAGTAGTGACACACCTATGGTGAACCCTCCTTTGAGTTGGGTGTTTAGAATGGTGGGTTACTATTATCACAAACGCCATGACTCGGCGTGGACTGAAGTTGTAGGCTGCAGGGTTGTCAGGGCCCTGAGGCCGAGGTTCTTCGGAACGAGAACGTCGATTGTTCTAGAGCTGTGGAAGCGTGACCTTGGATTGGTGGGAATCCTGGCCGGGCTTTGCAATGTCAGGTAGCTGACACGACGATGGGCTCGGGAAGATGAGGTTTTCTGCGAGGTTGGGTCTGTGTGGATGAGGAAGAGTTGGAGAAGGTTGAGCAACTGCTGTGTCAATGCCCCGCGATGGTGGGGAGAAAGGAAAGCATTATGGGTGAACAACTCTTCTCTTCACTCACCTCTCTACAGTCTTTCGACCCACGAGTCATTCTGAACTTATTTAAGAGTTTGAGATGGTTGACGAGGCGGCACTCTAGTCGGTGACTATTGTTTCGGTTTATATGACCGCTTTATAGTTTCTGGTCATATTCTTCTAAAGGCTTTTGTTTCTTTCTTCTCTCCTATTTCTCTTCTTTCTAGGACGAACAAATGGAACAGACGTCTCCGAATAAAGCGGTTGGCAACTGCGGTTGCCAGGCTTGTGTCTTTTAAACTGCAAATGCAAATTTGCCCATGAACATTCCATTAAGGGACAGGGGCAAACATCTCACACTGCAGTCCGATTCAAGTTTAAGCTCAATTATAAGGGCATGCTTTTTATAGCCGAGTCCGAAAGGCATGCCGCAGTTTTTGGGACTGCAACTTTGCCCTTAAATTAGGTATTTAATTCGTTCTATACTCCCAAAAACCTTTCATTTGAGCCCCATATTGATATGTTCGGGAAGTAAGTTCAGTTAAGGGGTGCTAGCGTTTACCCACAAACACTTGGCCCTAAAACCGTATTCCTTTTCTATTCTCAAATGCCTTTGATATGAGTCCCATATTGTCATGCTGGGTCAAATAACCTATTTGAGGTGATCTAAGGAGGTTGAGCGCCACCTAGATACCTAATCACAAATGTTAATGTCATTTTCCTAATCGACTTCCAAATTGCTTTCATTTGAATCCGATATAGCCATGGTCGGCTAATATATCCAGACCTACCAAATTTCGAGAAAATCGGTTCAGCCTTTTTAAATCTATACGGAACAAACTAACAAACGGAGTCTTATATAGTAGTGATCGGCTAATATACCCATTTGGGGGGTTTTGGGGAGTGGGATGACCCCTAATGGTTGGTTGACTAGAGCACCAGTTTATACGAGGTTATCATTGAACGCTTTCCCCCTACCAGGAAACTGGCACAGTGCAATTAGCAATCCATTCTTGGACAGCTCGTCTTGGTCTCTCGCCACACCTTGATGACCTGAAACCGAACATAGCCTGACAGCTTTTTTTATGGTTCAAAGTAGCTTTTTGCATCTTCTAACTAATTTCGACCTCACACTATCCGACACCAAAGCCTTAAGCGCGGCCTGACTGTCTACAACAGTCTGATCGGGCCGACGTTCCCAAAGCAAAATCTTCTCCAGTCCCTTCAGAATTGCAAAGAACTTCGACTGAAAGAAGCTGCTCCCGTCCTTAAGCCTATAAGATTCCCTGATTTCAAGAAAATCACCCTTGTATACAGAGTTTCCCAGGAATGGAGGGTTGTCTCCAGTCTAGAGATCCCTCATCGTAAAACCTATCAACATTATCCTGCAGAGGCCACAGTTGTCCAGAGCCTTGTGCTACACCATTCATCCATAGTTGAGAATTGACCGAACGAGCGCCGTAAATATTCACCGTTCCCGGCATGAGCCAGAGGAGTAAAGTGTATTCACTCCCCTTTTGAGCCGGCGTTAATTCTCTTTATTAGTTTCTAGTCAAAATTCACATCCATGTACTAGAACTCCGAAGAGAGCGCCACCCCACATATTCACAAGTGCGGTAAACATTCAATGCACCGTACCCTGCCTGAGCCCCAAACTTCAAACTTAGGTTAGGTAGGATTAGGTAAGATTGACTCAGACAATTTTTTGTCCATTGTGATACCGCAGTAGACAGACTAAAGACGCTTAGTTTAGGAGATACAGCCATTTTAAGTTTTGCAAGCAAAATTTTGGTTTTTCAATGTAAATTTCCCTCTAGAACGCATAGTTTAGGAGATACAGCCATTTTAAGTTTTGAATTTTTAATGGATTTTCGATAACATTTCAAAATCTTTAATGGAATCACGAATTAGGACTCATTTCCCTCTAGGACGCATAGTTTTGGAGATACAGCCATTTTAAGTTTTGGATTTTTAATAGATTTTCGATGAAAATTTTGAAAATTTTTTGATGGAGTCACGAATTAAGGCCCATTTCTCTCTAGGACGCATAGTTACGGAGATCTAGCCAGTTTTAGGTTTTGCAAGCAACATTTAGATTTTTAATGGATTTTCGATTTAATTTCGAATTTTTTGATGGAATCACCAATTAAGGCCCATTTCCCACTGGGACGCATAGTTTAGGAGATACAGCTATTTTAAGTTTTGGATTTTCCATGAAATTTCGAATTTTTTTTATGTAGTCACGAATTAAGGCCCATTTTCCTCTAGCACGCATAGTTAAGGAGATACAGCCACTTTTAGGTTAGCAAGTGAAATTTCGATTTTTAATGGATTTTTGATTAAATTTCGAATTTTTTGATTTAGTCACGAATTTCGGCCCATTTCCCTCAATAACCCTTAGTTTAGGAGATACAGCCATTTTAAGTTTTGGATTCTTTGATGGAGTCACGAATTAAGGCCCATTTCCTTTTAGGACGCATAGTTAAGGAGATACAGCTATTTTAAGTTTTGCTAATGAAATTTCGATTTTTAATAGATTTTCGCAACTTTTGATGGAGTATCGAAATAAGGCCCTTTTCCCTCTAGGACGCTTAGTTTAGGAGATACAGCATTTTAAATTTTGCAAGTTAAATTTAGATTTTTAATGGATTTTTGATAAAATTTCGAATTTTTTGTCATATTCGCATTCTACTCTTCAATATTTCCCGAGAACTACACAACATAAAAATACGGAGTTTGGTTTTTATTGAAAAGGAAGCCAAAAATCTTCTTGCATGTAAAGTTTCAAAGCGATTGCACCACAAGAAGGAGTTGGTGTCTAAAATGGGTTAAAATTTTCTTTAAAAATTGAGCCAAATACTTTCAAAATTTCAAAAAAAATAGGTCAAACATATCAATTTAAGGTGAATTTTCTATTAAAAATAAATTGCAAAATATAATATGACATATTTTAAAAAATTTTAATTATATTTAAAAAATTATTTAAAATTAAGCAATTTTTTTTTTAATTTTGGACAAAATATTGAAAATCCTAATTTTGAAGAAATTTTTTTTATATTTTATTTACTATTCGAATAGCATTTACATTTAAACATTTTTTTCACATTTTTTTGTTATTTCTAATTTAAATAACTATATCAAAGACTTTGCATAGTACTTTAAATATTCTCCTCTCCGAGCTTTAAAATTGCCTTAGTTTCCTCAAACAATTTAATTCCTTACTCACACTGAGCTCAAATACGAATATATTCCCTACAGCCCTCAATTTGCATTTCCTTGTTCTCCTCCAACCACACATTCGCGCAAAACAAAACACCCATCCAAAAAAGAGTATTCGTTTAATGTATATGTGTGTGTAAAGCCATCTGTCTTTCTCTTTGGTCTTTATCTCGCTGGACTCTTGTTATTTTATTTAACTTCCCCAACTCTCATTAATGAGAAGTAGGTCAGGGACGTTGTGCTCATTTTGCCTTATAAACAAACACAAAACAAGAAAATGAGGGACGAAACACTTCAATCAAAATGTCTCACACCCTTTGCAGAACACACAGAGCAAACGGCAGGCAGGCAGCAGCAGCAGAAGCAACAACATCACCAACAAACCAAAAGCTTTGCTCTGCATTTTAAGGCAGAAATGAAATCTTGGGGATGCAGATGGAGAAGAAGTTTAAGCATGATGAAGATAAGGATAGCAATAAATGCTTGGATAAAGCTTTCTGCTTCAAACAAAAATTTCTCACACGTGACCGGCTTAAAGCATTAAATCAAAAGTCATTTGAATTTCGTTTCTGTTTGTTTATATTTCTTTAGTTATAAAAAGATATAGGTAAAATTTGTTTTTCTATTAAATATTTTTGTTATTTTTAATTATGTATTAACATATACAAAACATACATTTATATTAGTTTTTCGGGCTTTTCAATTTTATTTAAAAATAAAAAAAATCCTTAGTGATTAGTTCGAACGAATTGTTAATAAAATCGAGCACCGTTTATGACAAAGAAAACGGATAAAATTTTTTTTTGTAACTATTAACTAAATATAAAATATTAAAAAAATATTGCTTAACTTGTTAAACAATTCTAGGCATTTGTTTCTTAAAAAAATACAATTGTAAACATCATTTTATTCGTTTTGAAGGCACTTTTTCCTTTGTATAATTGAAAATAAAAACATACACATACACATTTGTGTTCCTACATACATACACACATGCATAAATATGGTTTTGGCAATAGAAATTTCAACTCGCAATTTTTTTTCTGCTTGACTGATTGTTCTAACGTTTCATTTTCTCCAATATAGGTACTACCATATCGAATTTAGGTCTTTTGCCAGGGTCTTCATTCATGCAAATGGTTATCAATTTCACCATATGCGGTGAGGTGCCTGGTGGAATTTTTACTCTTAAACCTTCCAGAGCAATCTTCATGCCACATTCCATGGGTGACCATTCGGCAAATGGAATTTCACGTGTTGTCAATTCCCACAATAGTATGGCAAAGCTCCACATGTCACTAGCCTCCCAATTGCGATCGGCTGGTTTCTTTTGTAGCGCCTCTGGTGACATCCAGGCGGGTTGATAAATGCGTCCGCGTTCTTGGAAGGAGAATTTTGCATCACCCATATTGATGCGAGCTGTCAAATCTTCATCGATCTGTAAAGGGAGAAAATAAAAAATATATATGTATATAACATAAAGTTTGAAAACAGCCATGGTACAAGAGAAACCAGAGAGAGAAAGAGAAATTTTTGGCGGAATTTTTTTCTAAGGTGGCAACACTGACATTTTATAAACGTATTGCCCATGAAAATGAAAACAAAAGGCAAACGAAATCCTTAAGTCGTTGTTTGCGCCATAGTCCACATAGTAAGAAAGTTTGTATACGCGTTTTATTCTTTTTATTTTGGAAGTGGCATACTCCCCTATACCTGGGGTGTTTTTTTTTTTCAAACCAAGCCCTGATTAAAACGAACCCCAGAACATAGGAACTCGTAAAGCCGCTGGAAATTTTGCACTGATACTTAATATTGGTGTAGGTCGTTTGGGATTGCAAATGGGCCATATCGGTTCATATTTAGATATGGCCCCTCTATAAACCGATCTCCCTATTTTACTTCTTGAGCCACAGGAAGCCTCAATTTTTGCCCAATTTGGCACGTGGTGTCTGCTTCCAACAACTGCGCCAAGTACGGTCTATACGGTTTATAACCTGATATAGCTCCCATATAAAGCGATATCCCTATTTGACTTCTTGAGCCCCTGGAAGCCGCTCGTTTTGTCCCATTTGGCTGAAATTGAGCATATAGTGTTTTGTTATGACTTCCCACAACAATGCTAAGTACGGTCCAAATCGGTCTATAACCTGATATAGCTCCATATAAACCGATCTCCCGAATTGACTTCTTGACCCCTTACAAGCCCCAGTTTTTGTCCAATTTGGCTGAAATTTTGCATGTAGTGTTCTGTTATGACTTCCAACAACGGTAAAGTACGGTGCGAATCGGTCTATAACCTGATATATCTCCCATATAAAACGGTCTCTCGATCATCTTTATTCGGTTCCTAAAAACTGTAATCTTTCCTGGTTTGATAGAAGTTTGGTATGTACAATCAAATTATGCCCATCAACTAAATTTATTTGGTATAATTTTTTAGCAGAATCCATGGTGGTGGTTTCCCAACATTCGACCCGGCCGAACTTAGCACGCTTTGACTTGTTGTAAATATATTTTGTAATTCAAAAGCAAAAAAATTTACAAAATTATTTTAATTGTGGCTAAATCATCTGTTTTATTCATTCACAATACCTTCTTTGTCTATTCACAATTATCCTGTTGCTCAAATTTTCTCGTTTATTTCTATTCGTTGCAACTGGCAGTTTTGCATAGTCGGACAGGTCATCTATTCTTCTCCACTGTCTATGTCGGACCGGTCATCTACACATTTCCACTGTATATGAGCAGTGAGTCACAAGTGTTCTTGTTGTTGCTGTGCTTTGTGTTTCATTTATTCGTCTACTGTGTTCTGCTAAATATCCATAAAGTCTGCGACTGTGATGGTGTGTGTGTGTGTGTGCAGAGGGAGAGATTAACTTCTTCAGATTCAATTGGAAGTGATTCTCTCTTGTAGCGCCCTAGATCATGTAGATTCACTGTGAAATCTCTGATTAGGACGGTCTCTGCGATAGCATCCGGGTAGGCACTGCTTAAAGCTCTATAACACGGTATGTGGTAGAGGGCAAAGGTGCAGTTTTTGCACAAAAATCGTTTAACTTTGGGCTTTGCTTTTGCGAATTTTTTTGCAGAGTTGCATTTTTAATGCCTTTTAGATGCACGCGCATTGTATGTAACTCCACCTTAAGTCCATTGTTACGCGTGCTGTGTGGCATGTGGCACCGTCTTGTTGAAACCACATGTCATGCAAGTCAAGCTCTTGCATTTTGAGCAAAACAAGTTGGATATCAGCTCACAGTTGTGCTCATCATTCACAGTGATGCCACCAGTACATACACTGCACAAAACTGTGACTTTTTCTGGATGCACTGTTAGCTTTTGCAATACTACTGGCTGATCTTCACTTCAAAATCGACAATTATGCTTTCCCTACTCATTGAGCCAAAAATGACTCATGAACTTTCCTAATAGAGCACGCATTTTGATAATAAAATTCAATAACTTGCAAACGTTGTTCGTTTGTAAGACGATTCATGATTAAATTATATACCAAACTGAAGATGTTTGACAGTGAAACAAAAGAAGAAACTTGCGTGAGCTGTTCAAACCAGTGTTGCCAAAAAGATAAAAGCTAAAAAATCACCCTTTATAAAGAAGGAAATATATTAAATAAACCTACTTTAACGTTACTTTAAGTTTTGTGAATATTGGCTTACAACTTGAATCTCGATAAATCTTTTTACATTGTATCGATAACCGATACTTCACTAAATTTCGTTTTTACAGTTGTTTTGATTTCAATATTCGCACAGCTATTAGCTGTCAAATACAAAATAAGTTGGTGCAAGTGCTTTGAAAGAATTTGACGCCAAATTACTCAGTGCGTGGTTTTTTGCTAATATAAAGTCTTTTGTTTAATAATTTTATACCCTAAGGTTGTTATTAGAAATAGAAGGTATGTATTAACTTAAAAAAAATATATGTATGTGATTATCTAGTTTAAGAGAAATGCATGGTAGAAGTTAACATTGGTGGTAGCAAATTTTAAGTGTTATGTACTATAGTTTGGTGGAGTGGGGGATTCGATTGGTTTCGCTCCAAATATGGTTTTGTTTATTAATTTGGTTATTTGTTGTTTGTGAAACGTCCTGAGATGATTTACCCGTTCTTGCCCGTTTATTGGTTAATTATTGTTTACACATAATGGATGTTTCCAAACGCACCCTTATTTAATATGGCACGGATTTAGGTAGGAGGTGCGCTCTCGATAGGCTCAAGAAATGAAAACGGGTGATCGATTTGAACCATTTTTAGCGCTGATGTTGGAATTTAAAACAGAAGTTTTCATGCAAAATTTTAGCAAATCGGATAAGATTTAGCACATCGGTCACTGATCACCGGCCCGGCATAGTTTATCACTGACAGGTCAATTGCTTTATATGCAGTCAACAAGGTTTATTTGTAGGCACTCGACTTGTTTCTACTTCTGACCTTCTCACAAACTACAGTGGCATGCACGGAGGATTGAAAAAGGCTTATAAAGGTCGGAATTCTTACGCCTTCGACTATTGACATTATAAGGTTCACTGGAGTGAACAGTGTAGCTGAAGATAGGGTGGCGGATGTATTCAAATTTGTGGCAGCGAAATAAACTCCAAGATCTGCAGAGGTAGTGGTTCAACCAGATGTCACCAAAGATGGAGGGTCAACCGGTACGGGATAACTATGAGCATTAAAAAGGTTAGAACTTTGAGCTCCGATCTGTATGGTGTTCTTCGCTATTACGAAAAGCTTAACTGGGGGCTACCAGGCATGTCCCCAGGTTGCGTATGGTGGAATAGAGTGGAGAATCTCAGTGAGGAGTCGGACGGCACCGGCTTTTTCTTAAATACTGAGTGCTTATGATGCTAGATTGAAACCAATGGTTTTAGCGTTCCCACGGTGATCGGTTCTACGGACCGCAACGAGATAGCTCTCCTATAGCAGCTTGAGAATCGCTGCCACCACATGCAAGTGCGGCTACAACAGCAAGATTATCGGCGGCACTATTGACACTATCGAAAGCCACGCGGGATGGTCTGGCCTCATTTAGACCACGGTTAATGTGTGTGGTAATGGCGAGCACAGCAGTTGTCATGCTGTGTAATCTACGGAAACCATGCTGGTACTCAAAATATACTAATTCTCCATTTAGGCTCAAAAGAAGAAATTCCTCAAGCATCTTAGCTAGTAGCGAGTGAAGGGAGATCGGTCTGTACGACTATTCTTTACTCGAGACGAAGTCACTGCTCATTCTCCATAAATCGAGAACTATGAGTGCCCAAAGACACGATGTGAATCTGTGTCATGTACTCGACTCCCGGTACATTCAAGCTCTTCAGCATCAGTTTACAGATTCCGTTTGGGCCCAGCGCCTTGGACGACTTAGCACTGCGGATGGCATTTGTTTCTTCGTTCACGGTAAATTGTGATGGTTGTTCATCGGCGCAGAGACCACTAATGGCTCTTCTCCTTGCCTTGTCACTCTCTGGATGCTCAACAGTTGAATAACCAGCCGAATCTATTCGGATCAGTCACTGTTAACTCTCCAAAATTGATTGAGGTATTGTCATCCCTCTTGCAGGGGATCCAAGAGATATAACAGTAGACCACAGTTTCCCTGCCCGTTCCCGGCACGGACTGGAACTGTGAGTTTCGATTTTTGTGGTGGTCTTCGTCATAACGAGAAGTTTAGCTGCGAGCTACCAGGCGCGCCCACATTGCAGATAGTGGAATGTTCCGTACGGAGTAGCTGCCACTGCAGTCGCGGAGAATCAGCGGTATCGAACAGAGAGTCATAGTTACATGGAACTGTGAGCTTCGATTTTTGTAGTGTTCTTCGTCATAACGAGAAGCTAAGCTGCGAGATACCGGGCGCACTCACAGATTGCAGATAGTGGAATCCTCCATACGAAGTAGCTGACACTGCAATCGCAGACAATCAGCGTTATCGAACGGAGAGTCTCAGTGAGAGCCCAGGCAGCACCGGCTCTTGCATATATGCTGAGGCCTATGATATCTACAGGAGAATTTTTGGCGATTTTAAAAAACCAATGGCCAGCATATTTCCGAGGCAATCGTCCTTTGGACTGGAACGAGATTGCTCACCTATAGGTGAGCTTGACGAGGACCACTTACTCCAGATATAGACGTGTGGCTATAACAACAATAACCGCACTACACACATAAAAACAGAAGAACGGCAGATATTTTTCTTTAGACCAGGACACATGTCCGCAAATGGAGCATACATGTTCCAATTTTCCACCCTAAAATTGGGGAATATCGGACAATTATTGGTGTTTCATGTTACTTTAACAAGTAAACCCAATTTCTTTCTTCGTTTGCCTCCGATTGCCCAACTTTTAGTTGCATTTATAAAATCCTTTAAACTTACCATAACATGATGACTGTTCAAATTGTACGTGGGAATTATCCTTTCTAGAGAATGCAAATAAGTCATGCCCCTGGCAATGTCCAAGGCAAAACGTACAGCTTGAGATGTGTCCACAACCACACCAGTGGCGGCATGCAGCAAATTGAATAATGAACCTCTGGGCATATACTGAATAGAAGAAGAAAACAAAAAATAAAATATTAAGAGATTGACTTTAAGAACTCTATTTGCTCAAACTCTTCACCTGACTAATGACAATCAAATTTGGCGGCGAATTACATGCTCCTATAATCGGCAAAATATTCGGATGTGAAAATATTCTCAATTTGGGAAATTCCTCATTAAAATCTCGCGATATCCGTGAAGTACATTGACGTACAGCCAAAATTTTGGCTATAACATCATTTCGTTGCCAACGACCACGCCAAGTCTCTCCAGAAGGTGTCACTGCAACTTTGGTATGCAAATCCAAATCGCCCATGCTTATACCCTTAAAACGTGAGAGTGTGGCATCACGCGATCTAGTCTTGAAGCCCATCCAACTTTGTTCTTTGAAACTAATCTTTTTCATTTCTTGGCCATTGCGTGTAGCTAAATCTTCCAAACGTTTGCCCAGGCCGGCCTTAGCTTTCTCCAACGGTGTGTCATCATCTTTATTCGATATTGTCACTGAGGCCCCAGCATTGACAAGATCTTCACAGATCATATCGTAACCCCAAAAGCAGGCATAATGTAGGGGAGTATTGCCATGTTCATTGACAGCATTCACATCGGAACGTTCCCTTAATAACATTTGTACAACTTCACGATGGCCATGAGCAGCAGCTAAATGCAAGGGTATATCATCACCCATATTAGTGGCATTAACGCGTGCTCCACGCTGCAATAGAGTTTCCACCAATTTTATGTGACCCTCCTTGGCACACCAATGGAGGGGACTGAAGCCATGATCGTCACTAGAATAAAGCAGATTTTTTTTTTTATAATTAAAGTAAATGATTATTTAAAAATAAAAAAATCGAACGTGAAAGGCTAGCCGCTTGAAATTTTGCACAGATACTTAGTATCGATGTAGGTCGTTGGGGTTCGGTTCAGATTTAAATATAGCTCCCATATAAACCGATCTAACGATTTGACTTCAATTTTTATCCGATTTGGCTGAAAGTTTGCATATTGTGTTCTGTTATGACTTCCAACAACTGAGCCCAGTACGGTCCACATCGGTCAAGAACAACAGATATAGCTTCCATATTAACCGATCTCCCGATTTGACTTCTTGAGCCACTGGAAGCGGCAATTTTTGTCCCATTTGGCTGAAATTTTGCGTGTAGTGTTATGTTATGACTTCCAACAACTGAATCGAGTGCGGTCCGCATCGGTTAAGAACCTGATATAGCTCTCATATAAACCGATCTCCCGATTTGACTTCTTGAGCCCCTGGAAGCGGCAATTTTTATCCGATTTGGCTGAAATTTTGCATGCAGTTTTCTCTTACGACTTCCAACAACTGAGCCCAGTACGGTCCACATCGGTCAAGAACCTGATATAGCTTCCATATTAACCGATCTCCCGATTTGACTTCTGGAGCCACTGGAAGCGGCAATTTTTGTCCCATTTGGTTGAAATTTTGCATGCGGTGTTCTGTTACAACTTCCGACAATTGTGTCAAGTACGGTCCAAATCGGTCTATAACCCGATATTGCTCCCATATCAACCGATCTCCCGATTTGACTCGTTAGATCCTTACAAGCCGCAATATTTGTCCGATTTGGCTGAAGTTTGCATGTGATGTTCTGCTACGACTTCCAAAAACTGCCAAATACGCTCCAAATCGTAGAATCGTAGAAGCTTAAATTTTTGCTGATTTGACAGAAGTATGGTATGTATAATAAAATAATGTCCTTCAACTAGATTTATTTTGTTTAAGTTTTTATCGGAATCCATGGTGGTGGGTTCCCAAGATTCGTCCCGGCCGAACTTAGCACCCTTTTATTTCTTATATAAAAAGGAAATTTACCAGTCACATTATCCCTTATTGAATGAGAAAAAAGGTTCCCTACTTCCTTAAAGGAAAAGTAGCTTATTGCTCCGTCAAGAGGGATTAATTCAAACGGCTAAGGCCGGAAAGCAGGCGCCTGATGTATTGTTTATCACAAAATGTTTCATATTCTCCAGAATTTACTTTACTTTAATTGGATTTGATAGCATATTTGTAATTAATGAAGTCCGACTTTGAACACTGGGGTCCATTCGAAGATTTTTTCCAAAAATTTAATTTTCTCACAAAGCTTTGGCTAATTTTTTCCTTTTATGTATTACTAGCTAAACCAGGACAGCTCCGCTGTGCCCTCTTCAACTCTCTAATATCTTTTTAGGGTTGGGACACTTCGCCCTGAATGCGGATATCGAAATCGTGCCATTGTAGCCCAAGACGTTGAACGCGTTCGAATCCTGGCGAGAACATCGGACAAAGCGGTGTTTCTCCCCTCTTAATGTTGGCGACATTAGCGAGGAACAATGCCATGCATGGTCTCTTAAAAAAATCTTCCCCAAAAAGGTATCGCACTGCGGGACGCCGATCGGACGTGGCTATAAAAAAAGGTCCCTTATCATTGAGTTTAAACTTGAATTGGAAAGCACTCATTGATGTGTGAGAATTTGCCCCTTCTCGGTTCCTGATGTTAATGATCTTCCATAGGGTAATGTTCTCATTAGATGAGAGATGGCACCTCAGACATTTCGACTCAACTATGGATATCAAATTCGTGCTGCACTTCCATATCCCTTTGATTTGAGCCCCATATTGGCATGGCCGCTAAATATGAACCGTTTGGAGGGTGTTTTGGGGCTGGGGCGGCCACCAGCACTTTGCACTGAAAATATATTGGGTTGCCCAAAAAGTAATTGCGGATTTTTTAAAAGAAAGTAAATGCATTTTTAATAAAACTTAGAATGAACTTTAATCAAATATACTTTTTTACACTATTTTTCTAAAGCAAGCTAAAAGTCACAAGCTGTGAAAAAATTTGTCAACGCCGACTATATGAAAAATCCGCAATTACTTTTTGGGCAACCCAATATATCAAATCCGTTCTCTATTCCCACCGGAAATAAAGTTTAGTTTAGGGTATGCTTTAGGGCGTACTCCAAAACACTTGGCTCCAAAATTGGTTATCAAATTCGTTTTCTACTCTCAAATACCTTTCATTTGTCATAATGGGCCAAATAATCCATTTGACGTATCTTTAGCAGGAAAAGTGCCACCTATACTTGAACCCAAATTTTAATTTCATATTCGTTATCTACTCCCTAATACCTTTCATTTGAGTCCCATATAGCCGTGGTCGGCTAATATGCCCATTTGGGGGTATTTGGGTGGTGGGCGACCTCCTATTACTTGGACCTAATGTTTTATGCCATATTTGTAATCCCATATTGACATGAACTTCGAATATATCTGTTTTATAGAAGGAAGGGAGCGCCCACTGGGTACTTGGACCTAAATTTTAATGCCATATTAGTTTTCTGGTCTCCAATACCTTTCATTTGATACCCTTATTGTGCCAATCGGACCACTTATGGATATGGGTGGCGTTTTAGGGGAAGGGGGAGGTTCCGCCTCCACTCGATATCAACAAATTATATAGCCTATGTTTCCTTACAGAAAAATTTACACAATTCATGAAAATTTTAAGAAAATTGGTTTAGCCAAATATCATATAGTCATTATGGGTCTAATGGCGTTTTTGAGGGGTGGCGTGACCTCCTATACTTCGATCTAATTTTGTATGTCAGATTCGAAATCTACTGCCGAATACCTTTAATTTTTGCCCCATATTGAAATGAACGTCCAATATGTCTCTTTCGTATTCTACTCTCCAATATCTTTCATTTGATACCTATATTGTCCCGATCATAGCATAAGGGGGAGGGCCTATTCCTACTGCCTGACCATATTCGTAATCTACACCCGAATACATAGCATAAGGGGGAGGGTCCGTCCCCCTTCCGATACCGAATATTGTACCCATATTGTCATTATCGGAGCACTTTTGATTTTGGGTGGTGTTTAAAATTATTAAGCCTAATTATAAAGCCTATTCCTACTGCCTGACCATATTCGTAATCTGCACCCGAATACCTTTCATTTGAGTCCCATATTGTCATGATCGTCAAATAAACCTATATTAAGGGGTTTTCGGCCTGAGGCGACCCCCCAGGTACTTGGACCCAACATTTATTATGAAATTCGTACTCTACTCTTGAATACCTTTCATTTGAATCCCATATTGTCCCGATCGGTTCACTTTTTTTTTGGGTAGTACTTGGGTAGGTCCGCCCCCTACCGATATCAAAAAATTATATAGCCTTTGTTTCCTTCCAGACCAACCTACACAATCTGGAAAATTTCAAGGTAATCAGTTCAGCCGTTTTTGAGTCTATACGGAACAAACACAAATTGAATTTTATATATAAAGATTTCTTTTCATTTTTTAAATGGAAACTCCTAATTTTGCACATAAATATGTATGCACATACATCCTAAGACTAAGACGTAATACTGGGACTAGAAGTTCATCGGCGAATAGCATCACACATCAGTTTACCTTGCGAGTGTTCTCAAAAGATATGTTATGCTCTAATATTTTTTCAAATTAGTTGTTTTTGAAAATACTACGAATTCATTCATTCATCATCAATTGTTTACATTCAAACCGATCACAATGTTTCACTCTTTCCTCTCTGCTGTTTCCACAACATCAGCCCACATACACATGTACATCATCTATAGCCAGGTCTTTTTTTTTCATCTCACAAAATATCCACAGATTCTATAATAAAATAAAAAGCAACAACATATAGATTTGATATTCAAATTTGGTTAAAAATAAGAAAATGACGTCATAGATGATTTTTATTCGCTTGCACCCAATGCCACTTGACGAGATCACTCAAATTTTATACACCCTTATTCATATTTTTAGATTTACAAATTAGGATTACACTTGTCCAAGACGTGGTGTCATAAAAGATGTTATTATGTATCTAGTTTTTCTCCCATGTCTTTCTATGCTGTATAGTTTTTCCTTTTTGACTTGCAAAAGCAGAAATTTCATTACCCCAGATTCATGTCATGTTCCACTTCATCCAGCCATAAACGAACTTGTATGGAATTTCCTTCACGACACCAATGGAAAATATCCTCCATTTTGTATTTATTTTATTGCACAAACACTTCAGTTGATAATTAGAGGGGGTGCTCGTTAATAATTCTTTTATTTAATGGAGAAATTTTGAAGAAATTGAAACAGATTGCCAAAAACCCAAATAAGAAATTGTGAATGATAGCTAATAGATTTGGTTTATCGATAACACTTCAATTCTCATATCGATTACTCTTGGCCAAAATGACACATACTTTGTAATGGGGGGTTAACAAGTATAGATCCAGGACAAAGGGTTTCTGAACAGGGGCGTAGACCGATAGGGGCAGCAAACGACGCCATATTTTTTGCCGCTCTTTTGACTTTACTCTTTAAGCTGCCATTAGACGATAAGACATGTAATGTGTAATTTCCAAAACAGCAACTCTGAAAGTTGTACACATCGTGTGATATGTATGAAAAATTTAATATGACATATGGATTTTGAAATAAATATGCGACTTTTTCGATTAAACCGAGCTTTTATTTCATCGAACATATATGTATATACATGTCTATAAAAAAAGTACAATACATACAAGAATACATTAGAGCTCGTTCTATTCCTATTCGTCATACATAAGACAAGTCTTAAGAATACAGAGAGTGACAGCTCATACGACATGTCTTATCGTCTAATGACAGTTTTAGTAAGGTTTATCATATCATGATGGAAAGATATACGAGTTGAAATTATCAAAATTTCGCATTTATTCAGAATTCACTGAATAAGATTAAGCCAAACGATCAGATGACATACAATTCTTGTTTTTTAATTTTTAGCTTTAAGGATGTCAACTTGTTTTCTTTTTACATTCATACTTTGTTTTCGTTTTCTCCTATTTGATGACATTTTCAATCGGCCGATTTGACATCCTTAATGATGTACATGGGGCTTATCCACTTTATGTTTTCGCAAGTGACCCAGGATTCACTAACAGAAGGTTAGGTCACTTGCGAAAACACAAAGTGGATAGGCCCCATGAACATTATTAAGGATGTCAAGTCTGCCGATTGAAAATGTCATCAAATGGGAGAAAACGTAAACAAAGAATGAATTTAAAAAGAGAACAAATTGACATCCTCAATTAAAACAAAAATGTATGTCGGCTGATAGCTTGGCTTAGCCTTATTCAATGAATCCTACAAGTGACCTAAAAACCCGTTTACACTGCTCTTTAAATCCGGATTTCAAGGCTCGATCATCTGTTTTCCCTTTATAAAATCAGCTGACGAGAACCTTAAATCCGGATTTAATGGGCAGTGTAAACGGGGTTCAACCTTCTATTAGTGAATCATGGAATTTATAATAAAATCATCTTTATCGATGAGGCTCATTTCTGGCTGAATTGCCAATAAGCAAAATATGCGTTTTTGGTCAGACAGCCACCCACACGTACTCTATGAGTCATCATTGCATCTCCAAAAAATTACGGTTTAATACGGTTTATGGGCTGGCGGCGTCATTAGGCCGTATTTCTTCAGTAACTATCCAGACCGTCACGTTACTATGAATGGGAATCGTGACCGTTCAATGATAACAGAATATTTTTCCCCCAATGTCACAAACAATTTATTGGAAACCAAGTTTGAAGAAATGGTCCAGTCGATTAGCCTCCTTGATCGTGCGATTTGACGCCGTTAGACTATCATTCCTGTGGGACTACGTCAAGTCTATGGTGTATGCAAGATATGTTCATTTATAGCACTATCCATGACATGACCAGATGGTGTACCGTAAGTAGCTGATTATAATTTTTTTTCGCGAGTGCACTATCTATCAACAAGTATTGGTTGTGTGTGAGTATTATAGTTAAACACAATACACAAATAACGAAAAATGGCGCGAACTACCAATATACACAAAATCAGGGTTGCACTAATCACTGATTTTGACATATGATTAGTATGATTAATGCAACTCTGATTTTGTGTTTATTACTAGTTCGCTCAATTGTCCTTTTTTTGTGTGTATATGGTTCTTAACTATAATGCACAAATCAAAACTTGTTGGCAGATATTGCACTTCGCGAGAAAATAAATTGTACTCAGCTGGTCATTATGTCATGGTCTATGCCAAGGCGGAATTTAAAAGGAGGTCTCACGCGATCAGCTGTTTGGCCAGGTTTGACGGTATTAAGATGTCAGACTTTTGTTTGTAGTCTCTTTTTTGTTATCTTCTTTCTCGCATATTCTCTGTTCATGTACGCACACGTATACATACACGCACATTAATTTCTTTGTGTGTGTTGGCAAAACGTCGATCAGCTTGATGACAACATGACAGATTGCACCATATGATTTGTAGTTGTTGTACAAATGACACCACCTTTAATTGTTTCGCCATGTAGTGTAACCAAGGTGGATTAATCCCAGTTTGATAGTATTAAGATGTCAGTACTGTGGTTACCCGGCCGAAAAAATAAAAGTTGTGAGACCACCTTTTTAAATCCGCCTTGGTTACACTAGCTTCTATTAGTTTATTCTGTTGTTATACCCTCCACTATAGTATGGGGGTATACTAATTTCGTCATTCCGTTTGTAACACCTCGAATTATGCATCTAAGACCCCATAAAGTGCATATATTCTTGATCGTCGTGACATTTTAAGTCGATCTAGCGATGTCTGTTTGTTTGTCCGTCCGTCTGTCGAAAGCACGCTAACTTTCGAAGGAGTAAAGCTAGCCGCTTGAAATTTTGCAAAAATCCTTTTTTGAGTGTAGGTCGGTTGGGATTGTAAATGGGCCAAATCGGTCCATGTTTTGTTATAGCTGCCATATAAACCGACCTTGGGTCTTGACTTCTTGAGCATCTAGAAGGCGCAATTCTTATCCGATTTGGCTGAGATTTTGCACGTGGTGTCATTTCCAACAACGGTGCTAATTATGGTTCAAGTCGGTCCATAACTTGATATAGCTGCCATATATACCGATCTTGGATTTTGACTTCTTGAGCCACTAGAGGACGCAACTCTTATCCGATTTGGCTGAATTTTTGCATCAAGTTGTTGGTTATGTCTTCCAACAGCTGTGCCAAATATAGTTTAAATCGGTCTATAGCCTAATATAGCAGCCAAATAAATCGATCTTGGATCTTGACTTCTTGAACTGCTGGAGAGCGCTGTTCTTATCCGATTTGGCTGAAATTTAGCATACATTTGTTTTGTTATGACTTCCAACAACTGTGCCAAATATGGATAAAATCGGTCTATAACGTGATATAGCAGCCATATTAACCGATCTTGGATCTTGACGTCTTGAACCACTAGAGGACCCAATTCTTATCCGTTTAAGCTGACATTTAGCATGAATCATTTTGTTATGACTTCCGACAACTGCGATAAATACGGTTCAAATAGATATATAACCTTACATAATTTTGTACAACGGCCTTCAACATACGTGTTCAATATGGTATTAATCGATCTATAGCCTGATACAGCTCCCTTATAAACCGATCTCCCTAATATGCTTCTTGAGCCCTTACAAATCGCAATTCTTATCCGAATGGAATAATGACTTACTATGGTCTTCAACAAATCGGACTATAACTTGATATATCTCCAATAACATAACAATTATTTTCCATTATTCTTAGTTTGCCTAAAAGGAGATACCGCGCAAAGAACTCCACAAATACGATCCATGGTGGAGGTCATATAAGATTCGAACTTACCACGCTCTTGTTGAATATAGATTTTTGCTGTACAAATAATCTTTAAGTGTGATTACTCTATTGAAGTACTGTTTAAATCATGTTTTTTGTGTATATAAACAAGCATACAGTACTTGTTAAACGACCCTGTCTTTTCACTCTCGTTTTGTTTACCATATAATTGTCAAAACGTGCTCTGTGCACCGAAATTTTCAGTTTCCAACAATTTATTCAATTATTGAAATAAAATGAAACTAAGCACCTATAATTTCCTTACCTCAAAAGCCATCAAAGGTGTTAAAGTTGGATATCCCCTTAAATTGACGGTAAGTAATGCATGACATTCAGCAAACAACTTTGTAGAACTCATTCACCCATTATTGGACTTTTCGCCTAGATATCCAAAAAAGATGTTGTGGAAACGGAATTCAATCCCACTTTCATAGAGAGACTATTGCCCAAATTAGATTGGCCTACCGTTTACTTGGCGGCTCAGACGGTAAGATGTTTATTATTTGTATTTATAGATATATGAAGGCTATAAAGTTCTGCTTCGATTTTCTTTTAGGCCGAATTGGCTGACGATATACCTGCAGAGCAGCCTACATCACTAGCCGACAATGAAGAACTCCTACAAAGACTTCATCATCTTTTGCTGGAGATTGATGTTTTGGAAGGTCAACTGGAGTGTCCTGAAACGGGACGCATATTTCCCATAACAGATGGCATACCCAATATGTTGCTAAACGAAGATGAAGTTTAGATGGACAAACAAGGCACAGTGGGGGTCTTTTTGCATTTGTATAATTTGCTATATGTTAATTGTAGCAAATTTGTTAAATTTATTAGCAGTAAAATTAAGTTTATAAATAGTTTATTTCAATAGCATTTTTCTTATGTGTGTGTGTGTGTTTTTTTAGCTATTGAAGGCAATTAGCAAAGGGCAGCAATTGCTATGATGTCATTCAATAATGAATTGTTCACTTTATTTTAATGAGTCGGACTATGTGGGTTTTGGAGAGAATCTTAACAGAAAAAACTTATAACAAAATTCAAATGAAAAAGGCATGTGTGCGAATGGAGCTACTCTGGAACCAGATTGAAGTCTAGAAATGCTACCAAAGAACTAAACATTAAACCAATAGCTCTGGCACAGGCAAACTTTGATATTGCTTCAAAAATTAAATATTTTTTTTTAGAAAATTTTGAAAAAATTTTTTTTTTTTTTGGAAAAATTTTGTTGCAATTCATCGCAAATTTCATTGAAATTTAATTTTCTTAAGAATTAACGCCGAAATTTAAATCGCTTATAATACTTCATATTTATATCGTAAACTGTGGAAAAAAATTGATTTTCAGAGAAAAATTCTACCAAATTTAATTTTTTTAGAAATTTTCCTAGATTTTTAAATTTCACAGAAAGTTTGGGCTAAATTTGACATTGATAAAAAAATTCGCAGAAACTTAACTATGAGAAAAAATTTTGCCAAAATATAATTTTTACAGCATTTTTGTCCAAAATTTATGTAATAAGTATTAAAATTTGATTTTCATAAAAAAATTCGACAAAATTTGATGTTGATAGAAAATTTCCTGGAAATTTAATTTTCATGAAAATTTCGACGAGTTTTTATACCCAGCACCGTAGGATAGGGGTATATCCATTTAGTCATTCCGTTTGCAACACATCGAAATATCAATTTCCGACCCTACAAAGTATATATATTCTTGATCAGCGTAAAAATCTAAGACGATTTAACGATGTCCGTGTATCTGTCCGCCTGCCCTTCTGTCTGTTGTAATCACTCTACAATATTTATCCGATTTGGCTGAATTTTGCACATAGTGTTCTGTTATGACTCCCAACAACTGTACCATGTACGGTCTAAATCGGTATATACCCTGATATAGCTCCCATATAAACCAATCTCCCGATTTGACTTCTTGAGCTCCTGGAAGCCGCAATATTTGTCCGATTTAGCTAAATTTTTGCATGTGGTGTTATGTTATGACTCCCAACAACTGTGCCATGTACGGTAAAAATCGGCCTGTAACCTGATATAGCTCCCATATAAACCGATCTCCCGATTTGACTTCTTGAACCCCTGGAAGCCGCAATTTTTGTCCGATTTGCCTGAAATTTTGCATGTGGTGTTATGTTATGACTTCAAACAACTCTTTCAAGTACGGTGTAAATCGGTATATAACCTGATATAGCTCCCATATAAACCGATCTCCCGATTTGACTTCTTGAGCCCCTGGAAGCCGCAATATTTGTCCGATTTGGCTGAATTTTTGCATGTGGTGTTATGTTATGACTCCCAACAACTGTGCCAAGTCCGGTCCAAATCGGTCTTTAACCTAATATAGCTCCCATATAAACCGATCTACCGATTTGACTTCTTGAGCCCCTGGAAGCCGCAATTTTCATCCGATTTGGCGGAAATTTTGCACATAGTGTTCTGTTATGACTCCCAACAAATGTACCAAATACGGTCCAAATCGGTCTATAACCTGATATAGCTCCCATATAAACCGATCTCCCGATTTGACTTCTTGAGCCCCTGGGAGTCGCCATTTTTGTCCGATTTGGCTCAATTTTTGCACATAGTGTTCTGTTATGACTTTCAACGACTGTGCCGAATACAGTCCAAATCGGTCTATAACCTGATATAGCTCCCATATAAACCGATCTCCCGATTTGACTTCTTGAGCCCCTGGAAGCCGCAATATTTGTCCGATTTGCCTGAAATTTTGCTTGTGGTGTTATGTTGTGACTTTCAACAACTGTGCCAAATACGGTCCAAATCGGTCTATAACCTGATATAGCTCCCATACAAACCGATCTCCCAATTTGACTTCTTGAGCCTCTGGAAACCGCAATTTTTGTCCGATTTTGTTGAAATTTTGCACATAGTGTTCTGTTATGACTCCCAACAACTGTGCCAAATACGTTTCAAATCGATCTATAACCTGATATAGCTCCCATATAAACCGATTTCCCGATTTGACTTCTTGAAGTTTTCGCTGCTAAGTACGGTTCAAATCGATCTATAACCTGATATAGCTCCCATGTATACCGGTCTCTTGATCATCCTTGTTCGATTCCTAAAACCTCTAATCTTTGCTGGTTTGACAGAATTTTGGTATGTATAATAAAATTATGCCCTTCAATTAAATTTATTTTGTATAAATTTTTGGCAGAATCCATGGTGGTGGGTTCCCAAGATTCGGCCCGGCCGAATTTAGCACGCTTTTACTTGTTATATATAAGAAGATTTCGGTAAAATTAATTTTCTACAAAATTCATTTAAAATTTGGTTCTCAAATTTTTTTTTAATATTTTTTATTTCTCCACAATTCAAAGACAAGTAAGGTAACAAATCGCATTAGTATAACATGTAACCGGAAATAATCGATTCACTTCCGTTTACATTGAGCTGGTAGCAAAAGTTGCCCTACCAACCAACACCCACTAATCCAAATTTCGACAAACAACATAAAACACCTTCGCCTTTGTCAACATTTCTGTACAATAAGCGCAAGAATTATGAATGATTTGGTAATAATTATTGAACCATTCATCTGCCTATGCATGCAGAATGATGAACTTTTTGTAAATGTTGTCGTTGTTCTCCCATGTCATTTAATGTCACATTAACTTCTCAACTTCCTTTGCTGCGACACAAGAAACCAGACATTCCAAAAATTAATTTGAATTCGTTATTGATTGAAAAATGACGACAAGTAAGACAATGGGAAAACGTGTTAATAATAAATTAATGTAAAGTTCAGGCCCACATTAAAGGTTCACTAGCCCATAGATGGTATAGCTAGACCATAGTGTCTCACAATATGAAGGGCCATATACACCATGTTGTGTCATTCAACATGCTGAGAGTGTGGTGCGGCCATAAGGGCACACTACAAATGAAATTAATCGAATAATTTAAATTGGATATCGTCTTTTAATCAAGACGTGCTTCGGTGATATGTATGTTGACGGATTGGTGTCATCGTAATTTGTGATTGTTTTAAGATTCATGATACAGCTGACAATGAATGACGAAAAGATCAGTGCCCCGCAATCAATCAATTACATAAACTAAAAATTTTCCACAAAAAAACTTAGAATTTCTTAAAAAATAACAAATAAAAGGTAGCACACTTTTATTTGTTCAGCCTGGCCAAATCTTGGGAACCCACCACCATGGATTCTGCTAAAAATTTATACAAAATAAATTTAGTTGAAGGGTATAATTTTATTCTATTGGTTGCCCAAAAAGTAATTGCGGATTTTTCATATAGTCGGCGTTGACAAATTTTTTCACAGCTTGTGACTCTGTAATTGCATTCTTTCTTCTGTCAGTTATCACCTGTTACTTTTAGCTTGCTTTAGAAAAAAAGTGTAAAAAAAGTATATTTGATTAAAGTTCATTCTAAGTTTTATTAAAAATGCATTTACTTTCTTTTAAAAAATCCGCAATTACTTTTTGGGCAACCCCATTTATATACCAAACTTTTGTCAAACAAGCAAAAATTAAAGCTTTTAGGAACCGAACAATGCTGATCGAGAGACCGGTTTACATAAGAGCTATACCAGGTTATAGACTGATTTGGACCGTATTTAGCACAGTTGCTGGAAGTCGTAATAGAACACCGCATGCAAAATTTCAGCCAAATCGGACAAAAATTGCGTCTTCCAGGGTCTCAAGAAGTCAAATCGGGAATTCGGTTTATATGGGAGCTATATCAGGTTATAGACCGATTTGGACCGTACTAGGCACAGTTGCTGGAAGTCATAACAGAACACTTTGTGCATAATTTCAGCCAAATCGAATAAAAATTGCGGCTTCCATGGTCTCAAGAAGTCAAATCGGGAGATCGGTTTATATGGGAGCTATATCAAGTTATAAACCGATTTGAACCATACTCGGCACAGCTGTTGAAAATCATAACAGAACATTACACGTAAAATTTTAGCCAAATTGGACAAAAATTGAGGCATTTAAGGGGTTCAAGAAGTCAAATCGAAAGATCGGTTTATATGGGAGCTATATCAGGTTCTTGACGAATTTGAACCTTACTTGGCACAGTTGTTGGAAATCATAACAGAACACTACTTCAGCTAAACCGGACCAAAATTGTGCCTTCTAGGTGCTCAAAAAGTCAAATCGGGAGATCGCTTTATATGGGAGCTATAGCTAAATCTGAACCCATGTGGCCCATTTGCAATCCCCAACGACGTACATCAATATTAAGTATCTGGGCAAAATTTAAAGCGTTTAGCTCTACGCGTTTGACTGCTAACGTGATTTCGACAGAAGGACGGACGGACGGATGGACATGGCTATTTCGAATCAGAACGTCGACATGATCAAGAATATAAATACTTTATGGGGTCTTGGACAACACGAAACGTGTGTGAGCTGTTCAAAGCAGAGTTGCTACAAAGATAATAGCTAAAAAATCACCCTGCATATTCTTGATCGTTGTAAAAATCTAAGACGATCTAGCCATGTCCGTCCGTCTGTCTGTCTGTTTAAATCACTCTACAGTCTTTAAAATAGAGATATTGAGTTGAAACTTTGCAGAGGTTTTTTTTGCCATACGCAGATTAAATTCGAAGATGGACTACATTGGACTATATCTTGATAAAGCTCCCATAGAGACCGATCTGCAGATTTAAGGTCTTAGGACCATAAAAGCCACATTTACTATCCGATTTTGAATAAATTTGGGACAATGAGTTATCTTAGGCCTCTCGACATGCTTGGTCCAAATAGCTTCCATATAGACCGATCTCTCGATTTAAGGTCTTGGACCATAAAAGGTGCATTTATTGGCCGATTTCACTGAAATTTGGGACTGTGAGTTGTGTTAAGGTCTTCGACATCCTTATTCGGTTTGACCCAGATCGTTCCAGATTTGGATGTATCTGCCATACATGAGATACATTAGGCCCCTCAACATTCGAACCAAGTATGGTCAAGATCGGTCTTTATTTGAATATAACGTCCATATAGTCCGATCTCTCGATTTAAGGTTTTACGCCCATAAAAGGTGCATTTACTAAAACTCCCATCACACTGATCTTTAAATCCGGATTTAATGGCTCGATCATATGTTTTCCCTTTATAAAATCAGCTGACGAGAGCCTTAAATCCGGATTTAATAAGCAGTGTAAACGGGGTTTAGCCGATTAGGGTCAAGATAAAATCACGTTTATTACTCGATTTCGCTGAGATATGACATAATAGGTTGTGTAAGGCTCTTTGACAATCGGGTTCAATGAGGCCCAGATTGGCCCATATTTAGATATAGCTGCCATATAGACCGATCTCCCGATTTAAGGCCCTATAAAAGCATTTATTGTCCGATTTCGCTGAAAATTTGTACAGTGAGCCCCGTAAAGCTTTTCGACATTCTAGCCCTATATGGTTGAGATCGGTCTATATTTGGATATAGCTGCCATACACATATACCGATTCCTCGATTTAAGTTCTAAGGACCATAAAAGATGCATTTTTTATACTCTCCACCATAGGATGGGGTTATACTAATTTCATCATTCCATTTGTGTCACCTCGAAATATGCGTCTAAGACCCCATAAAGTATATATATTCTTGATCGTCATGACATTTTAAGTCGATCAAGTCCATTCGTCCGTCTGTCTGTCTGTCGAAAGAATGCTAATTTTCGAAGGAGTAAAGATAGGCACTAGAAATTTTGCACAGATACTTCTTATTAGTGTAGGTCGTTTGGGATTGCCAAATCGGTCCATGTTTTGATATAGCTGTCATATAAACCGATCTTGGGTTTTGACTTCTTGAGCCTCTATTATCGGATTTGACTGAAATTTTGCGCGTGGTGTGGTGTACCACTTGCAACCACTGTGCTAAGTATGGTTGAAATCGGTTCATAAACTGATATAGCGCCCCTATATACCGATATCCCAGTTTACCTTTTTCAGTCACTAGAGGGCGCAATTCTCATCCGATTTGGCTGAAATTTTGCATGAGATGTTTTGTTATACCTTTCAACAACTTTGCTAAGCATGGTTCATATCGGTACATAACCTAATATAGCTGTCATATAAACCGATCTTGGATCCTGTCTTTTTGAGCCACTAGAGGGCGCAATTCTCATCTGATTTGGCTGGAATTGTGCATGAAATGCTTTGTTATGACTTCCAAAAACTGTGCTAAGCATGGTTCATATCGGTACATAACCTGATATAGCTGTCATATAAACTGATCTGGGATCATGACTTCTTAAGCCTCTAGAGGGCGCAATTCTTATCCAATTTGGCTTACATTTTATACAACGGCTTCTTCCATGACGTTTAATAAACGACCCCAATATGGTCTGAATCGATCTATAGCCTAATACAGCTCCCATATACACCGTTCTCCCGATTATGCTTGTAGAGCCCCCACAGGCTCAATTCTTATCCAAATGGACTGAAATATTATCCAAGGACTTCTACTATGATCTTCAACATTCAATTCATTTATGGTCCTAATCGGACTATAACTTGATATAGCTCCAATAGCATAACAATTCTTATCCATTACTCTTTGTTTGCCTAAAAACACTCTCTAAAAGGTTCATATTTACCGGCCATGCCAATATGCGGCTCAAATCAAAGGGATTTGGAAGTGTAGCACGAATTTGATATCCATAGTTGAGTCGAAAAGTCTGAGGTGCCATCCCTCCTCTAATGAGAACATTACCCTAAGGAAGATCATTAACACCAGGAACCGAGAAGGGGCAAATTCTCCCACATCAATGAGTGCTTTCCAATTCAAGTTTAAACTCAATGATAAGGGACCTTTTTTTACAGCCACGTCCGAACGGCGTCCCGCAGTGCGACACCGCTTTGGGGAAAATTTTTTAACTGACCATGCATGGCATTGTACCTCGCAAAAATCGCCAACATTAAGAGGGGTGAAACACCGCTTTGTCCGATGTTCTCGCCAGGATTCGAACTCGTTCAGCGTCATAGGCTACAATGGCACGAATTCGTATTCAGGGCGAAGTGTCCCCACCCTAAAAAGATATTACAGAGTTGAAGAAGACGCAGCGGTGCGGACCCGGTTCGGCTAGTAAAATTTTATAATTCATTTAAATTTAGTTTGTATACATTTCTAGCAGAATCCATGGTGGTGGGTTCTCAAGATTCGGCCTGGCCGAACTTAGCACACTTTTACTTGTTATACCCACCACCGAAGGATGGGGGTATATTCATTTTGTCATTCTGTTTGCAACACATTGAAATATCCATTTCCGAGCCTATAAAGTATATATATTCTTGATCAGCATAAAAATCTAAGACGATCTAGCAATGTCCGTCCGTCTGTCCGCCTGTCTGTTGAAATCACGCTAGAGTCTTTAAAATTGAGCTGAAACTTTGCACAGATACTTTTTTGTCCATAAGCAGGTTAAGTTCGAAGATGGACTATATCTTAATAAAGCCCCCATATAGACTGATCCGAGTATTTAGGGTCTTAGGCCCATAAAAGCCACATTTATTATACGATTTTGCTGAAATTTGGGTCAGTGAGTTGTGTTAGGCCCTTCGACATTCTTCCTTAATTTGAACCAGATCGGTCCAGATTTGGATATAGGTGCCATATAGACCGATCTCTCGATTTAGGGTCTTAAAAGGCGCATTTATTGTCAGATTTTACCAAAATTTGGGATAAAGAGTTGTGCTAGGCCCTTTTTCAATTTGGCTCAGATAGGTCCAGCTGCCATATAGACTGATCCGCTGATTTAGGGTCTTAGGCCCATAGAGGCCACATTGAATATACGATTTTGCTGAAATTTGGGTCAGTGAGTTGTGTTAGGTCCTTCGGCATCTTTCTTTAATTTGAACCAGATCGGTCCAGATTTGGATATAGCTGCCATATAGACTGATCCGCCGATTTAGGGTCTTAGGCCCATAAAAGGCGCATTTATTGTCAGATTTTGCTGAACTTTGGGACAGTGAGTTGTGTTAGGCCCTTCGACATCCTTCTTTTCAATTTGGCCCAGATCGGTTCAGATTTGGATATAGCTGCCATATAGACTGATCCGCCGATTTAGGGTCTTAGGCCCATAAAAGGCGCATTTATTGTCAGATTTTGCTGAACTTTGGGACAGTGAGTTGTGTTAGGCCCTTCGACATTCTTCCTCAATTTGGCTCAGATCGGTACAGATTTGGATATAGCTTCCATATAGACCGATCCTCCGATTTAGGGTCTTAGGCCCATAAAAGCCACACTGAATATACGATTTTGCTGAAATTTGGGTCAGTGAGTTGTGTTAGATCCTTCGACATCCTTCTTTAATTTGAACCAGATCGGTCCAGATTTGGATATAGCTGCCATATAGACCGATCTCACGATTTAAAGTCTTGTTTCCATAAAAGGCGCATTTATTGCCGTATTCGCCGAAATTTGGGAAAGTGAGTTGTATTAAGCTCTTGGAAAACTTTCTGCAAATTGGCCTAGATCGGTCCACATTTGGATATAGCTGCCATATAGCCCGATCTTTCCATTTAAGGTCTTCCACCCATAAAAGTCGCATTTATTGTCCGATTTCGCCGAAATTTGGGACAGTGAGTTGTGTTAGGCCCTTCGACATACTTTTTCAATTTGGCTCACATAGGTCCAGGTTTGGATATAGCTGCCATATAGACTGATCCGCCGATTTAGGGTCTTAGGCCCATAAAACTCGCATTTATTGTCAGATTTTGCTGAACATTGGGACAGTGAGTTGTGTTAGGTCATTCGACATTCTTCCTCAATTTGGTTTAGATCGGTACAGATTTGGATATAGCTTCCATATAGACCGATCCTCCGATTTAGGGTCTTAGGCCCATGAAAGTCACATTGAATATACGATTTTGCTGAAATTTGGGTCAGTGAGTTGTGTTAGATCCTTCGACATCCTTCTTTAATTTGAACCAGATCTGTCCAGATTTAGATATAGCTGCCATATAGACTGATCCGCCGATTTAGGGTCTTAGGCCCATAAAAGGCGCATTTATTGCCCGAATTCGCCAAAATTTAGGAAAGTGAGTTGTGTTAGGCTCTTGGAAAACTTTCTGCAATTTGGCCTAGATCGGTCCAGATTTGGATATAGCTGCCATATAGACCGATCTTTCTATTTGAGGTCTTTCACCCATAAAAGGCGCATTTATTGTCCGATTTCGCCGAAATTTGGGACAGTGAGTTGTGTTAGGCCCTTCGACATCCTTCTTCAATTTGGCCCAGATCGGTCGAGATTTGGATATAGTTGCCATATAGACCGATCTTCCAATTTAGGGTCTTAGGCCCAAAAAAGCCACATTTAGTATCCAATTTTGGTGAAATTTGGGACAGTGCTTTGTGTTAGGCTCTTTGACATTTTTCTGCAACTTGACCCAAATCGTTCCAGATTTGGCTATATCTGCTATATAGACCTATATCTCGATTTAAGGTCTTAGGTCCATAAAAGGCGCATTTATTGTCAGAGTTAGCTGACATTTGGGTCAGTGAGTTGTGTTAGGTTCTTCGACATCCTTCTTTAATTTGAATCAGATCGGTCTAGATTTGGATATAGCTGCCGTACAGACCGATCGCTCGATTTAGGGTCTTAGCCCTATAAAAGACGCATTTATTGTCAGATTTCGCCGAAATTGGGGACAGTGAGTTGTGTTAAGCCCTTCGACATTTGGATATAGCTGCCATTTAGACCGATCCTCCGATTAAGGGTCTTAAGCCCAAAAAAGCCACATTTAGTATCCGATTTTTGTGAAATTTGGGACAGTGCTTTGTGTTAGGCTCTTTGACATTTTTCTGCAACTTGGCCCAAATCGGTCCAGATTTTTTGACATGTTAGGCTTTTTTGACATCCGTGTCGTATATGGTTCAGTTCGGTTTATGTTTAGCTATAACTACTGTACTTATTAGTATTTGGTCTAAATCGGTATGCAATTTTCACCGGATTTTGATGAAAGGTGGTTTACATATATACCTGAGATGGTGGGTATCCAAAGTTCGGCCCGGCCAAACTTAACTTAGTCTTTTTACTTGTTTTTTCATGTCAGACACAATCCCTACTCCTTGTAAATAAGCAAGAGATGTCCATGTCCAGGACAAAAAAATTAATCTTCAATTCTTTTCAGAACTATCCTGATTCTTCAGAAATATGAGCGAATGCCATCACTTATATCAACTAATTAGAAACTTTTATTCTTTGCATATTCAAAGAAATTGTTGGGAGAACTTTTCCTACTTTGTGCTTGGCAACTCTAAATTTCTGGCATTCACTGTAAAATGATAGACCTTACAGTTTTGAGGTTTTGTTTTCACTTTAAGTTTTATTTTTAAAATTTGTTCTTTCTGGTTTTTTTTTGTTTTGTTTTTCTGAAATGAGCTTAACAATTATTACATTTCTGCTTTTTTTTTCCACATTTTTGTTGAAGTTTTAGAGTTTATATTTTATTTGAGTTCGAAAAATACACATATAGCAGAGTTGATTGATTGATTGATTGAGGCGATTATATTGTATATTTATTTTTCAAATTTCAATGCCAATATTTATATTTATATATAGAATAATAATTTATACATATATAAAAAATATCTATATTATTCTCAAAGAGTTGTTGCTGCTTCATTTGGATTTTGTTTTTTAAAAAAATTTTCTCTGTACGTTTTTACTTAAAATATAGGGCTTATTTAAAAAAATTCTATAATATATTAGTTTGATAAGGGAAACAAAAAAAATGTACAGTAAAAAAGGGAAACTTAAAACATGGCAGACTATTTGAACACAAATAGTAGTTTGTTATAGTTTTTCGTGTTTTTCTTTTTTAATTGTTGCACTTTTTCTTGAGTTATTTTCATAGGTCAGGCGGAGGGCAAAAATAAATTGTTTATTTATAAAATTGGTTTCATTTCGGTATTTAAAATAAAAAAAACAAATTATTGTAAAAAAAATACTTAAAAACACTTGTTTTGTTATAAAAAAATAACATTACAAAATATAAATTATGTTTTTGTTTAGTTTATGAAAAAAAGAAGGTACCACAAGAAATTATAAAACACATTCTAGCCTAACAATTCGTTATCGAATTGCCACAAGTCGTAGGACCATTTCATGAGTGAGGGGGGGTCTAACATTGCGCAGTGCATAGCATTCAAAAGTAAAGCTGTTATCAATTCACAAAACATTTTGATTTAGTCGACATCGTAGGGTTCGCTTCAAATTGTTTTCTTCTTCGTTTTTCTCTTTTTTTTTTGGACAAATAAAATCAGTTAATAATGTGTTGGCGGTGGTGGTGGTGTCTGTTTGAGTTTGTATTTATGTGTGTGTGTGTGTGAGTGGGGCTTTAACTAAAGACATCACTTTGGGTGAGTTGGGTGTTTAATACCTAAATTGACCCTTCTTTCCGCGCTCGTTGTGGTACACACGCAGAGGCGAATAATTGCTGCCGTTGCCGGTTCCAGTGCCATGACCGCCCAAGGTGCCGCCAGTGCTGCCATTGCCTCCGGCCCCATTGGCAAAGGTCTGTGAAGCTGAGCCCGACATCAGATCGTCCAAATGCACTGGCTTGGCAGCACAGCGGGGAGCCAATATCAAGTTGTAGATAACAAAATAGGTTAAGGCCACAATGCAGGCCACCACGGCCAACCACTCGAACTTGATGCAATCATCCTCGCTGAAGAAACCCGTCTCGTCCTCATGTACCAAACTGATGATGGCTCCAATGCCTTTGCCCAAACCGAAGAAGGACAAAACAGCAATGGCCTGCCCCGTGGCAGTGAGTTTGCGCGGCATGGCATGGCGCATATACAAAATAATGGTGATCCAGATGACCCCTATGATGACTGGTTCGAAAATCTCCATAATATTTGTCAGCCATTTGGTGTCCACACTGGCGAAGGCGGTAAAGCGTATGATGTACATGGCAAAGCCGGCAATGAAGATGTTGGAGTGACCACAATACTCAATGAATTTGTCCACATTCAGGAAGAGCACCAAAACCAGCAACAAGCTGGCAAAGTATACCGCATAGTCGCCAATGAAGGACCACAACAGATACGAGTGAATGCTGCCCCAGAAGGTACCAAACAGAATGGCCACCAAGGTGAGTACAAAGATTTCAGGACTATATTTGCGTATGGCAGACATGGGGTAGACCAGCATGCCTGTCTTGGTGTGCCACCACCATTCGGGCGGGCTCAAAGGCATTTGGGCGGCAAACAGCAAAACAATGGAGCCAATCAGGAAGCAAATAATCAAGACTATGAGCACAACGTCCACTCCTCCAGCCTCGGCAAAGATCAGTTTCAAGGGACTGAAGAGCACCACATAGCCCAAAGCACCCCAGGCATATTGGCGGCAAACTTCTCCTCTACCCTCAGAGGTTTCGCGCACTGCAATCACTATGGCTGTATTCAATAGGGTAAATGAGGCCAATGCGAAAATGTCTCCCAATATGCGAATGGCAATATAGGCTCCATAGGTGACACCCACATCTCCCTCTGTGGCTACACACTCTGTGTGGGTCATAAGGCTGCCTTTGGCATGATAGGGATTCTTGAGTTGGCATTCAATCATGGGGGTGCATTCGGTGCCATTTTTCAATTCCACCATGTAGTTGACCTGCTGCAATGGTATATGACATTGGAAACCCTCTGTAAAGAAAAACAGAATCAATTTTCGTTCTCAATAAAACTCTTCGGGAAAACTCAAAACTTACCCAAAGGATAGTGACACCATTCAGCAGCATGGGTATCATTTTCCACATTTGTGGCAGCTCTCATCACAGTGTGCACATTAATACTGGGCGTATCATCGGTGTATACATGGCAGTTTTTGATAATAGTGTTTCCATGTTCATCCATACCGGTCATACAGATATGTGGGGGTTCCACATAAATCTTACTGGGCGCTGATTTCGCTGCCCTAGTTTGTCTCGCCGCCACTTCACCGCTCATCACTTCGCCACCACCAAATTCTGCATTGCGTCTTGCACGTAAACTTTCAGTTACCGACGATATGGCCTCATCTTCATAATCAAACTCCGAACTGTGTTCAGTGGATGGCGAAGGTGTGGGTATACTTTCCAACCAGGGCGTGTACATATTCTCATATTGGTTGGGGTTTTGACAGGTATAAGTGCAATTGGTCAAATCAAGACTGCCCACCTTTTTATCCCAATGACGGCAGCTGGATTCGGTGGAGCAACTTTCTTGAAACATAATGGCGCCATTTGAGTCACAGGCAAAACTGACCATAGGCAGATGATCCTCTTTGCGTGATACTTCAGGTACCGCCACCAAACAGGCATATATCACACTGGTTATAATCAGACAGATGGCGGTGAGAATTCGCAAAGTTTTGCCAAAGCTATTGGGATTCTTGGCAGCCACACGATCCGCAATGGGGCCCACAATCAATGGACCCAATATTGAAACGAATGCGGCAATAATGGTAATTTCACGATATTCCGAAAAGTACAGGCCCAAATCGATGGGTTTCTGGCTATTGACGATATGCAGGGCGGTGAGACCTGAAAATAAGAGATTCGATTTTTAAGTATAAAATAGTAGGATCAGAATATCACTTTTTTATGGTAGTTACTAAGGTAAGACTTGTTGATATAGGCATGATAGGTACCTTTGGAAATTAGATTCAAAACTATTCATTACTAGATGTTAGTTCAAAAATCTCGTGGATTCAAGAACAAAGCCATCAAAACCATGAATTGTGAAGTCTCGCTACGATTTTAATACTAAATTTCCCGAACGACGTGTCGCAGAGCGACACCACTTGCTACCGTCTCGCTACGATAGTTAATTGAAATTCCTTGTGATGTGACCAATTCTGACCTAAGTTGCCATATCTGGTGGCCGACGACTATGTACGTGTTGTTGCTATATACGCTTCTGCAATTTTTTTGCGCTTGAGCATTCCATTAAGGAACAGCGGCAAACTTCTCACATATCCATGAGTGCTGTCCGGTTATAAAAGGGGGTTCAAGGATAAGGGACCTCCTTTTTATAGCCGAGTCCGAACGGCGTGCCGCAGTGCGAAACCTCCTTGGGAAAAAGTTTTTACTTGGCTGTCATTCCAAATGGTACAGTACCTCATAAATGTCGCCAGCATTAAGAGGGGAAAATCACCGCTGATAATTTTTTTCTCAACCAGGATTCAAACCCAGCCTTTCAGCGAAATTATAACAGGACAAAATAGTTAAAGTACACAGATGGCTCGCATAGGCATAGGCGCAGCATCGATCTCCGGACCATATGGGCAACTAGGATCCCTGGTCACCATGTGACTATTAACTAGAATTCATTTAACAGAAGGTTGTGAGCACTCGAAACATCTGCGGGGTAAACACTCGACTCGTAACATAGACACATTACTATCGATGGAAAAGATAACCCTAGGAGCGGTTATAGGAATTACAAGTAAAAGCGTGCTAAGTTCGGTCGAGCCTAATCTTATATACCCTCCCCCATGGACCGCATATGTCGAGTTCTTTACCTGGTATCTATTTTTAGGTAAACAAAGGATAAAAGAAAAAAATTGCCATTCTATTGGAGATATATTAAGTTACGGTTCGATTCGGACCATAATTGAACTGACTGTTGGAGACCATAGAATAAGTCATTGTGTAATATTTCAGCCAGTTCGAATAAGAATTACGCCCTTTAGGTGCTCAAGAAGTGAAATAGGCGGATGGGTTTACATGGGAACTGTATGAGGCTATAGATCGATTCAAACCAATTTGACACGTAAGTAAGGGTCATGAAAGAAGCCGTTGTACAAAATTTTAGCCAAATCGGATAGTAATTGTGCCCTATAGAGGCTCAAGAAGTTCAGATCCTAGATCAGTTTGTATGATACTATCGATTCAGACCGTATTTAACACAGTTGTTGAAGTCACCAAATCGTGCAAAATTTCAGCCTTATCGAATAAGAATTGCGCCCTCTAGTGGCTCAAGAAGTCAAGATCCAATATCGGTTTATATGGCAGCTGTATTAGATTATGGACTAACTTAAACCATACATAGCCCAGTCGTTGGAAGTCATGACAAAACACGCCATTCAAAGTTTCAGCCAAATCAAGATCCAAGATCGGTTTATATGGCAACTATATCAGGTTATGGACCAATATGACCCATTTACAATACCAGCCGACCTACACTAATAACAAGTATTTGTGCAAAGTTTCAAGCGCCTAGCTTTACTCCTTCGAAAGTTTGCGTGCTTTCGACAGACGGGAGGACGGGCATGGCTAGATCTACTTCAAATGTCATGACGATCAACAATATATATACTTTATAGGGTCTTAGACGAATATTTCGAAGAGTTACAATCGGAATGACGAAATTAATATACCGCCATCTTACGGTGGAATGGATAATAACAGGACAATCGGGTCAAAGTACACAGATGGCTTGCATCTATGTCCGGTCTTAAGTCATAGTAGGAATAAGATACAGGGAACTGGTTTCTTTGGGGCATTCGAGGTATTAAGTGTACTGAATATAGGCAGATTAAAATCTTGAATTCCATCATCAAATGATGTTGAGGTTGTAGCAGTGTGTTGTGTTCTATCTTTCATCTGCTTGGTTCTGTTGAGTATCCAGATCCAGGAACTCTGCGACTAAGTTGGGATCTGTGTCTGAGTCGAGTGGGTCTGGCCGGGCAGTTAAACAGGCGACATGTGTCGTGTAGTATCTGGTCACAATCGGGACATGCATCCTGCACGTTGGCATCAATACTTGCTCTGTAGGAATGGAGGCGGTTGTATTTGTTGAGTTGAGCCAGAACTATTCTGGTTTGCCTGGCGAGGTCAATTTCTTCAGGTGCAATGGGAGATGGTCGTTCTCGAAGGACCACATTTACCCAAAAGCTGTTCACCATGTCTGCATGAATGTTGTCTACACCCGCTTGATTGCCGACTCATAAAATCCTCTATTTCCTCGATCTTACCTCGCAGGCCATTACAATACAATTGCTAGAAAGATACACTTCACGGCAATATTGGGGCTGGGGTGCTGCTGTTGCGTATATTGACGCACGGAAGAGGTTGGATGGTACATTGATGATATGTGCCGATATTATTGAAGGCTCCGGGGAAACTAACCAGAGAGACAAGCTATTGAGGAGTCCAAGGATTCACTAATAGAAGTGGAAAGTAGAAAGGCTCCACGAAAATTAGGAATGTCAAATAATGAAACACATGAACCAAAAACATGTAAAAGCGTGCTAAGTTTGGCCGGGCGGAATCTTAGGAAACCAACACCATGGATTCTGCTAAAAATTTATACAAACCAAATTTAGTTGAAGGGCATGATTTTATTCTACATACCAAGCTTCTGTCAAACCAGCAAAAATGAAAGCTTCTAGGAACCGAACAAGGATAAACGAGAGACCGGATTATATGGGAGCTATATCAGGTTATTGACCGATTTGGACCGTACTTGGCACAGTTGTGGGACACCGCAGAACGGCGCGTGCAAAATTTCAGATAAATCGGACAAAAATTGCGGCTTGTAAGGACTCAAGAAGTTAAATCGGAAGATCGGAATGTCAAAATGTGCCGATTGAAAATGCACAAATAATGAAACACATAAACCAAAAACAAGTAAAAGCGTGCTAAGTTTGGCCGGGCGGAATCTTAGGAACCCAACACCATGGATTCTGCTAAAAATTTATACAAACCAAATTTAGTTGAAGGGCATGATTTTATTCTACACACCAAACTTCTGTCAAACCAGCAAAAATGAAAGCTTCTAGGAACCGAACAAGGACAATCGAGAGACCGGTTTATATGGGAGCTATATCAGGTTATTGACCGATTTGGACCAAATTGACACAGTTGTTGGACACCGCAGAACACCGCGTTCAAAATTTCAGTTAAATCGGACAACAATTGCGACTTCTAAGGACTCAAGAAGTCAAACCGCAAGATCGGTTTATATGGGAGCTATATCAGGTTATAGACCGATTTGGACTTTACTGAATACGGTTGTTGAAAGTCATAACAGGACACTATGTGCAAAATTGCTGTCAAATCGGACAAAAATTTCGGCTTCTAAGGGCTCAAGAAATCAAATCGGGAGATCAATTTATATCGAGCTATATCAGGTTCTTGACCGTATTTACCACAGTTGCTAGAAGTCATAACTGAACACTTTCTGCAAAAATTCAGTCAAATAGGACCAAAATTGTGGCTTGCAGGGGCCCAAGAAGTCAAATCGGGAGATCGGTTTATATGGAAGCTATATCCAAATCTGAGCCGATATGAACCATTTGCAATCCCCAACGACCTACATTAATAGTTAGTATCTATGGAAAATTTCAAGCGATTAGCTTTATGCGTTCGACCGCTACCCTGATTTTTTACAGACGGACGGACGGACATAGCTAGATCGAATCAGAATGTCAAGACGATTCAGAAAATACGTATATTTTATGGGGTCTTAGACCAATATTTCGAGGTGCTACAAACAGAATGACTAGGTTAGTATACCCCCATCCTATGGTGGTGGGTATAATGAAGGTAAACAAATAAAATTTTACATCTTCAATGAGGAAAACTGTAAAAACACTCAAAAAATTGTATGTCATCTAATTGCTTTCCGTAGTCTTATTTTGTGAATCCTGGAGGAATCGCAATGGGCCACACTGTGGTCCCTGTAAATAATTAGACATCTATATCGTTGTTCACAATACATACTTTAGCTTTGAAATAGGTTTAATTGACAGTTTTTCTTTTTTTGAACTATCATATAAACCAATCTTAAGGCTTCAATGTCGGGTATAATTTTCCTTCAACCTAACCTGGCATAAATTCTTTCATCTAGAATCAATTTTTGTTCTCAATAAATTTTTAAAACTGCACAATCAATTGTACGAGGCGTAATGGAAAGTCACATGCAAAATTTCAGCCACATCGCATAAGAATTTTAGCCTCCGGAGGCTGATACAGTCACTTTCGACAATCGGTATCTAAGTATTATAGCTGGAGCAGGCAACACATCGATGTGGTACATATTTGGCAGTCAAGTCAGTGCCCACTCGAACCACATTTGGCCCGTATGTAAAGGGTGATTTTTTTGAGGTTAGGATTTTCATGCATTAGTATTTGACAGATCACGTGGGATTTCAGACATGGTGTCAAAGAGAAAGATGCTCAGTATGCTTTGACATTTCATCATGAATAGACTTACTAACGAGCAACGCTTGCAAATCATTGAATTTTATTACCAAAATCAGTGTTCGGTTCGAAATGTGTTCATTCACCGTAACGTTGCGTCCAACAGCATCTTTGAAAAAATACGGTCCAATGATTCCACCAGCGTACAAACCACACCAAACAGTGCATTTTTCGGGATGCATTGGCAGTTCTTGAACGGCTTCTGGTTGCTCTTCACTCCAAATGCGGCAATTTTGCTTATTTGCTTATTTACATATGTTAGGCAGGGAACATCACACGAAAGAAGCCAATTCAGGGGATTGTCCTCAATTTTTGTTCTCAATAAACTTTTAAAAGTAAAAAATTGGTTTCTTTTTCATACTTACCACTTAAAACAAAGAAAGTTACAACTTTCAATGATATCAGAGTCCTATTGACTCTAGGCTTAGTCGCTCCCATGTTGGGTTGATTGGATTTGTGTTACTATGCTCCTGAATGCAACTAATTTAAATTTATGCCCTTAAAATAGCTGGAGTATTGTAAATCACTCAAGGTTTTATTATATCTGGCGGCTGGAGCTCTAGCAGCTCTCCTTAGGAAAGGGGTAGTCCAGGGATATGAATTTATTATCGTTCAGTTTTCGCTGTGTTTTGTTATTTTCTCTGTGAAATATCTAAGAAGAAAATCTGAAAGAGAAAGAACATTTTTTAAATTAAAAATAAATAAACAAAAAAAATGCAAATAATTTTTATAATTTTTCAAGTTCATAAAACTTTCATAAGAATATGCAATATATGTATCTGATATTAGCTAGTAATGTTTTTCTTGACCTTTCTTTGTTTGTTTTGCTTTAAATGTTTTGATTTGGCCTTTGTTTCGTTTTGTAGTAAATATTACTTGTTGTAGTTAATATTTGCTTTCCGCAGGTTATTATAAACATGGAACTTGAAACATTAATTGTATACAAAGCCTTTGCCTGACTGATTTCGGATATTAGCCAGACAGGAATATTTTAATATATAACAGCTGGCCTGTTCTGGTAAAACGCAATTTTTGACCAGACGCAGTGTTTATAATATTCGTAAATTTAAAACCTCATTAAACAAGAATTCTTAATAATGGGTAAAACGGATTTGTAATGTTGCAATGACTAAGCAGCATATATACAAACAATTTTGAAAGGTGCTGAAAGAAGTACATATATATCGAAAAACAATCAATATTTGTTCTTAATAAAAACATGTAAAATTTGATCGTATTCGTTGAGCTGCATTTGCTGCGTCCATACGAATAAATATGATACTGAGAAAGACCTTACACCTATGGCAATCGTTGGTGGTTCAAACCATGGCTGCTGTTGAGCAAGCTTCAAGCTAAACTTCCTCGCTTAAACCTCCAAACTTTCTCGGAAAACCATTTAATCTCTGGGTAACGCATTTCTGAATAAAAAAACCACTCTCAAATATCATTGATCTCTCAACCAGGTGGTGGAATAGTTCCAAATACATATTTTTTGGATGCCGGGCCACAGATATATCCCAGGGCATAGAGCAGACAAGCTTCAAACATTAGGAACTTTCAAACACATTCCAGAGGTATTTAAAATTAGAAAACTCTTCCAGATGCGTTAAAGACCAACGAATCACAAATGGCTCAAATGTGGGCTTTGCGATTTTGCTCCAAGATTACGTGTCTCACGCTTTACTGTCGCTGTCTAGAACAGTAGTCTCACTCATGAATGATCACTGTTTGTTTTGAAAACCTGCTGATAGACTGTAGGTTTCAAATAATGATTTCAGCAGATGAGTTATGTTGAGATTATAGAAGTGTCGTGGAGGAGAAAACTATATTTGAATGATACGAATTATGGCCCCAGGTACTAAAGATGCTGAACAAGGAGCTTTATCATGTTATGGACCTTTTCAGACCACACATGGCACGAATTTCATAGAGAAAAATCTCGCATAAAATATCAGTTAAAACAAATATGAACAAGTAAAAGGCGTTAAGTTTGGCTAAGCTGAACTTTTGATACACACCACCTAGGGTATACAAGTAAACCAACTTTCGTCATAATCCGATAGGTCTTTTTGGTAGCTATATTCAAATATAGACCGATCTGAACCATATAGGACACGGATGTCCAAAAGCTAAACACAACTCACTGTCCCAAGTTTCAGCGAAATCGCACAATAAATACGCCTTTTATGAGCCCAAGACCTTAAATCGAGAGATCGGTCTATATGGCAGCTGTATTCAAATCTAAACCGATCTGGGCCAAATTAGAGAAGGATGCCAAAGGCCATATCGAAAATCGGTGTCCCAAATTTTGGAGACATTGGACAATAAATGCGCCTTTTATGGGTCCAAAACCATAAATCAAGAGATCGGCCTATATGGCTGCTATATCCAAATCTAAACTGATCTGAGCCAAATGTCAGAAATATGTCAAGGGGCCTAGCACAATTGAATGTCCCAAATTTCGGAAAAATCGAAACATAAATGCGCCTTTTACGGCCCCAAAACCATAAATCGAGAGATCTGTTTAAATGGCAGCTATATCCAAATCTGACATGATCTGAGCCAAATGTCAGAAATATGTCAAGGAGCCTAGCACAACTCATTGTCCCAAATTTCGGCGAAATCGGACAATAAATGCGGCTTATATGGGCCTAATACCTTAAATCGAGAGATCGGTCTATATGGCAGCTATATCCAAATCTGGACCGATCTGGGTTAAATTGAATGTCGAAGGGCCTAACAGCCTAACTAGCCATGTTCGTCCGTCTGTCTGTTGAAATCACGCTACAGTCTTTAAAAATAGAGATATTGAGCGGAAACTTTGCACAGATTATTTTTTTTTGTCCATATGAAGGTTAAGTTCGAAGATGGGCTATATCGGACTATATCTTGATATAGCCTTCACATAGACCGATCCGCCGATTTAGGGTCTTAGACACATAAAAGCCACATTTATTATCCGATTTCGCCGAATTGTGGGACAGTAAGTTGCATTAGTCTCTTTGACAATTTTCTGCAATTTGGCTCAGATCGGTCCAGATTTGGATATAGCTGCCATTTTAGTGTCTTAGGATCATAAAAGCCACATTTATAATACGATTTTTTTTGAAATTTGGTAGAGAGAGTTGTGTTAGGCCCTCCGACATCTATCTGCAATATGGTCCAGATCGGTCCAGGTTTGGATATAGCTGCCATATAGACCGATCTCTGGACTAGTGTCTTAGGGCCATAAAAGACACAGTTATAATCCGATTTCGCCAAAATTTGGTAGAGTGTGTGGTGTAGGCCCTTCGACATCTTTCTGCAATATGGTCCAGATCGGTCCAGACTTGGATATAGCTGTCATATAGATCGGTCTCTCGATTTAAGGTTTTGGGTCCATAAGAGACGCATTTATTGTCCAATGTCGCTGAAATTTGAGACAGTGAGTTGTGTTAGGCCCTTCGACATCTTTCTTCAATTTGGCCCAGATCGGTCAAGATTTAGATATAGCTGCCATATAGACCGATCCCTCGATTTAGGATTTTGAGCCCATAAAAGACGAATTTATTATCCGATTTTGCCAACATTTGAAACAGTGAGTTGGGTTAGGCCCTTCGACAACTTTCTGCAATTTGGCTAAGATCGGTCAAGATTTGGTTATAGCTGCCATATAGACCGATCTCTCGATTTAGGGTCTTGGGCCCATAAAAGACGCACTTATTGTCCGATTTTGCCAAAATTTTGAAAAGTGAGTTGTGTTAGGCCCTTCGACATCTTTCTTCAATTTGGTCAAGATCGGTCCAGATTTGGTTATAGCTGCCATATAGACCGATCTCTCGATTTAAGGTTTTGGGCCCATAAAAGCTATATTTATTTTTCGATTTCGCCGAAATTTGAGACAGTGAGTTGCGTTAGGCCCTTCGACAACTTTCTGCAATTTGGCTAAGATCGGTCAAGATTTGGTTATAGCTGCCATATAGACCGATCTCTCGATTTAGGGTCTTGGGCCCATAAAAGACGCACTTATTGTCCGATTTTGCCAAAATTTTGAAAAGTGAGTTGTGTTAGGCCCTTCGACATCTTTCTTCAATTTGGTCAAGATCGGTCCAGATTTGGTTATAGCTGCCATATAGACCGATCTCTCGATTTAAGGTTTTGGGCCCATAAAAGTCGCATTTATTGACCGATTTTGCCAAAATTAGGGACAGTGAGTTGCGTTAGGCCCTTCGACAACTTTCTGCAATTTGGCTCAGATCGGTCCAGATTTGGTTATAGCTGTCATATAGACCGATCTCTCGGGTCAAAGGCCCATAAAAGCTATATTTATTTTTCGATTTCGCCGAAATTTGAGACAGTGAGTTATGTTAGGCCCTTCGACATCTTTCTTCAATTTGGTCAAGATCGGTCCAGATTTGGATATAGCTGCCATATAGACCGATCTCTCGATTTAAGGTTTTGGGCTCATAAGAGTCGCATTTACTGTCCGATATCGCCGAAATTTGGGACAGTGAGTTGTGTTAGGTCGTGCGACATTATTTTTTAATTTGGCTCAGATCGGTCCAGATTTGGATATAGCTACCATATAGACCGATCTTTCGATTTAAGGTTGTGGAACCATAAAATTCGCATTTATATTTCGTTTTCACTGAAATTTGACACAGTGACTTATGTTATACTTTTCGACATCCGAACTTAACACCTTTCAAACTATGACATTTTAACATTCTTAGGTAGGTTTGCAATTTGGTTAGAATATTGAAATTGTCTTCTTTATGCGAATTCCACAGCAAAGCTACAGCAGACAGTATGGTGTGTGTGGTGTCTTGTCTTGCTTGGCTACAACAAATATTTAAATATGAAATATTGGAAGAAAAAAATGTTGTAGTCAAGGTGTGCAAGTAAAATTGGCTGCCTATGCCATCGATATGGTGTAGCTTTTGTTGTCTTCTCTCAACTTGTCGTCACTTCAAATTTCCGTCCGTCTGTACATTGTGTTCATTAGTCTGACCAGTCCCACTTTTGTTTATTTACACGATCTAAAAGTTTTTTTTTTTTATTTTGCATAAAAAACACACTACACCTTTTTCCAATCACCTTTTTTTTTTTGAACCTCAATGGAAATGAATGAATTTTAGTTTTTTTTCCTTTGTTTTAAGGTAGGCATTGTAAGAGTTTTTTTTTATTTATTTATTTTCTAGTGCTACCATAAACACTAAAGTTTACTTTTAACTTTTTTTTTTATTCGTTTCAGTTCAAATACTACGCATGCGTGAAGGCAGAAAAAAAGACGCTTAATAGAGGCATAATGCATATAGGCATTAGGTCTGTTGGGGTTTACATGGCAGTGGGAGGCAGGTGAGTCATTGCATCGAATCGCCAATATATGCGTTTTTTATTACTGTGGTAAAAAGTCGTCAAAAAAAGCCACACCACCACCGACAGACGGACAAAAAGCTTTATGGGTTATATGGTTTATGACAACATTGATTGGGGCAAAAAAAAAAAAAACTTAAAAAACAACCTTTTAATGATTTTGTCAAAAGGTTTGAGCATTATTTTTTTATTGAAAATCATAAAGTGGAACTGTGTATGAATTGTGTGAATGACTGCCTCTGAAAAACGGGAAAACGCATGCCAGAAGTTTTTTTTTCTACAATTTAATATGGTGTCTTCAACTTTTCTAGGTTAGGCTTTGAGTTTGAAGAAAAACTTAAGGGGAATCATTCGCCGCTCTTTGGATCGTATATAGAAGAATACGTTTGAAGAATTGTCCAAAAAGTAATTGCGGATTTTTCATATAGTCGGCGTTGAGAAATTTTCTAACGGCTTGTGACTCTGTAATTGCATTCTTTCTTCTGTCAGTTATAAGCTGTTACTTTTAGCTTGCTTTAGAAAAAAAGTGTAAAAAAAGTGTATTTGATTAAAGTTTCATAAAAAATGCATTTACTTTCTTTTAAAAAATCCGCAATTACTTTTAGGGCAACCCAATAGCTTCATTTCACAACAGACTTTAAAACACCTTAATTGAATCTCCTCCATGTGCTTAAAGACCACACTCTATACTTTTCGAAAATACTTTTCAACCTTTTTCATGTCATTTGCATTCCTCTTTATCAATGCGAATTAAATGCAATTGTCTATAGAAGAGTACAATTATTATTGCATTTATTTGACAATTTAATCATCATCCATTTGCAACTCTGATTCCAGACACATTTAAATTGACACCTACACCCACAATCCAAGACCAAGACCAAGACCAAACAGTAAAGTCAATCAGAGAAGCGACGAGCGAATGCAATGAACAATGAAAATTGAATGCAGAGTTTGTTGCATTGGACAGACGTTGGAGTAGAAACAATGATGATAATAATAAGCCAGAGGCTAAAATCGTGTTTTGTCAGGTTTGTAATAGGGATCATATAGGCAGATAAAGGGCCCAAATGATGTCAAAGAATGTATTTGATAGGTAAGAAGAAGAAACTTCTTTGTTTAGTTGATTATCATCCTGAATGTTCATAGTTGCAAATTTGCCCAGGAACATGTAACGGCGTATCCTCCATAACAGGGTTATATCTCAAGATAGGGCGAGTAAATATGAGTTCACAGAAGCGGCCCACAGTCGGAGAAAATCGAAAAAAAAATAAGTAAAAGGGCGTTAAGTTCGGCCGGGCCGAACTTTGAATACCCACCACCTCGGGTATATATTGGGTTGCCCAAAAAGTAATTGCGGATTTTTTAAAAGAAAGTAAATGCATTTTTAATAAAACTTAGAATAAACTTTAATCATATATACTTTTTTCACACTTTTTTTCTAAAGCAAGCTAAAAGTAGCAGCTGATAACTGACAGAAGAAAGAATGCAATTACAGAGTCACAAGCTGTAACAAAATTTGTCAACGCCGACTATATGAAAAATCCGCAATTACTTTTTGGGCAACCCAATATGTAAACTGCCTTTCATCAAAATCCTGTGAAAATTCCATACCTTATGTCCCATAGCAGTTATGTCGAAATATGTTCCGATTTGAACCAAATACTAATAAGTACAAGTCATTGTTCAATTGTGTTTAACAAATTATTGGTCTTTTTAGTAGCTATATCTGAAAATAAACCGATCTGAACCATATACGACACGGATGTCGAAAAGCCTAACATAAGTCACTGTGTCAAATTTCAGTGACATCGGATTATAAATGCGAATTTTATGGTCCCAGAACCTTAAATCGAGAGATCGGTCTATATGGCAGCTATATAGAATTCTGGACCGATTTGGACCAAGTTGCAGAAAAATGTCGAAGAGCCTAACACAACGCACTGTCCCAAATTTCAGCGACATTGGACAATAAATGCGCATTTTAAGGACCCAAAACCTTAAATCGAGAGATCGGTCTATATGGCAGCTATATTAAAATCTAGACCGATCTGGGCCAAATTGAAGAAGGACGTCGAAGAGCCTAACACAACTCACTGCCTCAAATTTCAGCGACATTGGACAATAAATGCGCCTTTTATAGCCCCAAAACCTAAAACCGAGAGATCAGTCTATATGGCAGCTGAATCGATAAGACAAAATTGAAAAAAGATGTCGAAAAGCCTAAGACAACTCACTGTCCCAAATTTCAGCAAAATCGGATAATAAATGTGGCTTTTATGGGCCTAAGACCCTAAATCTGAAGATCGGCCTATATGGCAGCTATATCCAAATCTGGACCGATCTGAACCAAATTGAAGAAGGATGTAGACTGCCCAACACTACTCATTGTCCCAAATTTCAGCAAAATCGGAACATAAATGCGCCTTTTATGGGCCTAAGACCTTAAGTCGAGAGATCGGTCTATAAGGCAGCTATATCCAAATCTGGACCGATCTGAACCAAATTGAGGAAAGATATCGAAGGGGCTTAACACAACTCACTGCCTCAAATTTTAGCGACATTGGACAATAAATGCTCCTTTTATGACCCCAAAACCTTAAATCGAGAGATCGGTCTATAAGGCAGCTATATCCAAATCTGGACCGATCTGAACCAAATTGAGGAAAGATATCGAAGGGGCTTAACACAACTCACTGCCTCAAATTTTAGCGACATTGGACAATAAATGCTCCTTTTATGACCCCAAAACCTTAAATCGAGAGATCGGTCTATATGGCAGCTATATCCAAACCTGGACTGATCAGGGCCAAATTGAGGAAAGATATCGAAGGGGCTTAACCTAACTCACTGTCCCAAATTTCGGCGAAATCGGACAATAAATGCGCCTTTTATGGGCCCAAAACCTTAAATCGAGAGATCGGTCTATATGGCAGCTATATCCAAACCTGGACCGATCAGGGCCAAATTTAAAAAATATGTCGAAAGGCTTAAGACAACTCATGGTCCCAAATTTCAGCAAAATCGGATTATAAATGTGGTTTTTTGGGCCTAAGACCCTAAATCTGAATATCGGTCTATATGGCAGCTATATTCAAATCTGGACCGATATAAGCCAAATTAAAGAAATATGTCGAGGAGCCTAACGCAACTCGCTGTCCCAAATTTCGGCGACATTTGACCCATCTGAGCCAAATTGAAGAATGATGTCGACTGGCCCAACACAACTCATTGTCCCAAATTTCGGCGACATCGGACAATAAATGCGCTTTTATGGGCCCAAAACCTTAAATCGAGAGATCGGTCTATATGGCAGCTATATCCAAATCTGAACCGTTAAGACCAAATTGAAAAAAATGTCAAAAGGCCTAAGACAACTCACTGTCACAAATTTCAGCAAAATCGGATAATAAATGTGGCTTTTATGGGCCCTAATTTGAAGATCGGTCTATATGGCAGCTATATACAAATCTGGACCGATCTGAGCCAAATTGAAGAAGGATGTAGACTGGCCCAACACTACTCATTGTCCCAAATTTCAGCAAAATCGGACAATAAATGCGCCTTTTATGGGCCTAAGACCCTAAATCTGAATATCGGCCTCTATGGCAGCTATATCCAAATCTGGACCGATATAAGCCAAATTGAAGAAATATGTCGAGGAGCCTAACACAGCTCGCTGTCCCAAATTTCGGCGACATTTGACCCATCTGGGCCAAATTAAATTAAAGAGGGATGTCGAAGGGCCCAACACAAGTCACTGTGCCAAATTTCGGCGAAATCGGACAATAAATGCGCCTTTTATTGGCCCAAAACCTTATATTGAGAGATCGGTCTATATGGCAGTTGGATCCAAATCTGGACGAGATCGGAACCAGATTGAAGAAGGATGTCGAGTGGCCTAACGCAACTCATTGCCCCAAATTTGAGCAAATCGGCCTATGGGTCTGTAGGGGGGCTATATCAATATATAGTCCCATGTAGCCTATCATAGAACTTTAACTGCCTATGGGCAACGAAAAGAATATGTGCAAATCTCCTTTTTATAGACAAGTCCGAACGGCGTGCCGCAGTGCGAGACCACTTTGGGGAGTAGTTTTTACATGGCATACTACCTCACAAATGTCGCCAGCATTTGGAGGACATTACCTAGCCAATACTAGGATCTAGGCCTTCAGCGCCATAGGCGGATAAGCTATACTTTGCGCTATCGTGGCCTCCAATACCTGACCCAAAAAATCCTTATATCTAGTTTAAAGACAATGGGATAAGAATTGCGGACTGTAATTTTTCAAAAATAATCATGGACAAATAGATAGACAAAAAGTGATTCTGAGTCGATCCGTATACTTATCAATGAAGCTATCTGTCTTCCTTTTGGGTGTTTCAAACGATATACAAAAGTTATATCATCTGTCAGGCAGTGGTCTAGGGTATAAAAATATTCCAGTTGAAGTGGATATGATAAAGACCAAGGCATCTGTCAAATAGACGGCATGCTGAGCGTAATCCCCGCTTTTGATATAGAGAACGGCGGGACTTGAGGTTATATCATCCTATCGAACAGTGGCGGAACCCGCAGCCAAAGTAATAGCTGAAATAGTCCCGATAGTCCTAGACGTCATGGAACGGACCAGGCTCCACACATTAATTGGAGAGAGGTAAAGGGTGATTTTTTTGAGGTTAGGATTTTCATGCATTAGTATTTGACAGATCACGTGGGATTTCAGACATGGTGTCAAAGAGAAAGATGCTCAGTATGCTTTGACATTTCATCATGAATAGACTTACTAACGAGCAACGCTTGCAAATCATTGAATTTTATTACCAAAATCAGTGTTCGGTTCGAAATGTGTTCATTCACCGTAACGTTGCGTCCAACAGCATCTTTGAAAAAATACGGTCCAATGATTCCACCAGCGTACAAACCACACCAAACAGTGCATTTTTCGGGATGCATGGGCAGTTCTTGAACGGCTTCTGGTTGCTCTTCACTCCAAATGCGGCAATTTTGCTTATTTACGTAGCCATTCAACCAGAAATGAGCCTCATCGCTGAACAAAATTTGTCAAAATTTGAACACATTTCGAACCGAACACTGATTTTGGTAATAAAATTCAATGATTTGCAAGCGTTGCTCGTTAGTAAGTCTATTCATGATGAAATGTCAAAGCATACTGAGCATCTTTCTCTTTGACACCATGTCTGAAATCCCACGTGATCTGTCAAATACTAATGCATGAAAATCCTAACCTCAAAAAAATCACCCTTTACATTCAAATGTATCATACACAGACCATACAAGAGGAGACGATCAAGAGATGGCAACAAAGGTGGACGAATGAAAACCGGGGATGGTGGACGCGACGATTTATTCTCGTTACCCAGACCTAGCTACCAATACCGGCATAGCATGATCTTGCAATACGTGTATTTATGAGGTGTCAAGAAGTTGCTGAGACCCATCACTCTTCCACTGAGAGAATCAAAAGACGCAGGGAACTGGAAGTGGCAATTTACGACGTTTCGCCAGGAATAGGGTTGTTTGGTAACGAGAGAATTGGAAGGCGTTGAGGGAATAAGCCAAATAAGTACTGTGCAGGAAGAAGATGGACTTGTCAGCATGTAGAGCGAAACCCTATTGAACGGTGGCGGAACCCGCAGTGTTCTATAAAAGCTCGCAATGCAACCCCTATATGGCTGAGAGAGATTCAAACGGACCATACACGGGCCATATGAGAGGAAACTACCAAGAGATGGTAACAAAGGTGGATAAATGAGAGTCGGAGTAGGTGGATGCAACAACTTATCCCCGATGCATGGATGTTGTGAGATAGGAAACTAGGCGACATCAAGAGCAGACTAGAGATGGCAACAAAGGTGAACAAATGAAAAGAGGGGAAGGTGAACGCAACGATTTATCCATGTTATCAAGACTACGCTAGTATGGGTAAATGCTCTTCTAGGACGTGCATTTATGTTCCGCTAGAAGTTGATCTTTTACAGAGAGAGTCGAAAGATGCAGGGAACCGGAAACGGCGATTGGTGAAGTTTCGCATCGAACTGGTTTGTTTGGTACAAAAGAAACTAAAATCAGGTTGTTGTCGTTGTTGTTGTTGCAGCAGTGTGTCGTACACTGAGGCAGCAGCCCTTGCCGATGAAGAACTCCATCAGGTCAATCCGGTATGTACAACCATGGAATTGAACTAGAAGGAAGTGATGAGATACGGCGAACAAGTACTGTGCAGGGTGAAGATGGACTTGTCGGGATATCGAGCGAAACCCTATTAAACTGGGGCGGAGCCCGCAGCCTTCTAAAAGCTCATAATGCAAACCCTAGATGGTTGAGAGGGAGATTCAAACGGATTGTACACGGATCATATCAGAGAATACTTCCAAGAGATGGCAACAAAGGTGGATAAATGAGAGTCGGGGTAGGTGGACGCAACGTCTTATCCCCAATGCCGACTTCTATTATTACATTACCCGGATGTTAACATGCCATGGTTAGGTTAGGTTGATAAGGGGGTTCGTATGTTAATCCGCACCCTGCTACTATACATACTAAGCTAATAATCGGCTTGATGTGCGCTCTAAATACTAAAAGAAGTAACGCAAAAAAAATCTTGATCAATGTCGTGCTACTCACCAAACAGCTAGTTGTTGTCTATTCAATGTTCCTAAGTTGGATCAAGTCTAGTGTTGTGTGCGCGAAAGCCAGGCTTTGACTTGCAAAATACTCCAAAGTCTCATCGTCCCCTACGCTCACCATAATTTTCGGCACCTGCTCTGTTTAAGAGCACCCGTAGTGCTATTTGATCCCTAATGATACCGAAAGAAGTCAATGGGTTCTTTCCTATTTTATTATGGTAATAGCATCGTTTTCTCACTATCCGGATTAATCCATAAAAGTTTCCTCGCTGCCATTGGCTCAGATACGGCCTATGTTGCCCTGAAAGGCTTCGCATTGAGTAACTTTACTGATGTCACTCCTGGTTCCTATGGCCAATTCGTCTGCTCTTTCATAACCCTTTATTGCGCTATGACCCGTCAGTCAAACGATGCGGATCGTGCCATCATCACAGAAGGCGTTAATCTCCTCCTTATACCCCAAAACAGTTCGTAAAGATGTTCATATTGGACATATTTGTGTTGACACCATATTACCGCAAGCATTCCGTGATCTACCCGGATTTTCGCTCGCAGAACCATAGTATGGTCAAATAGACGGAAACAGATATAATTTAGTGGGCTATCGATGTAGAGCCCTAGGCCCACTCTGTCCTCTGGCTTTGATCCATTCGGAGAAACTTCCAAAGTTTCACCCATCCAAGGCCTTGTCGCTGTCAGCAATGCCTAACAGTCGATCTCAATTGTCGTCTCAGATAACCGATCCGAAAACTCTTCCATAGCTTCCAGGTTTCCTCACGTCGCTTTGACTACACTGGGATGGTATGAACTGTTCCTATTCTCTATCCATTCTCTCATTGCCTTAAGGCCTACAGCCGCATTGGCTGTCTCGTGCTTAATCTGTATATCTATGGGCCGGAAATTTAGTAAAGGGCGATTTTTTAGCTATTATCTTTTTGGCAACACTGGTTTGAACAGCTCACGCACGTTTCGTGTTTTTTGGTCTATAATTTAACCACGAATCATCTTACAAACGAACAATGCTTGCAAATTATTGAATTTTATTAGCAAAATGCGTGCTCTGTTAAGAAAGTTCATCGCACTTGCTTGTTTTTCATTTTTATACCCTCCACCATAGGATGGGGGGCATACTAATTTCGTCATTCTGATTGTAACTACTCGAAATATTCGTCTGAGACCCCATAAAGTATATATATTCTTGTAAATGGGCCATATCGGTCCATGTTTTGATATAGCTGCCATATAAACCGATCTTGGATCTTGACTTCTTGAGCCTCTAGAGTGCGCAATTCTTATCCGATTGGGATGAAATTTTGCACGACGTGTTTTATTATGATATTCAACAACTGTGCCAAGTATGGTTCAAATCGGTTTATAACCTGATATAGCTGCCATATAAATCGATCTTGGGTCTTGACTTCTTGAGCCTCTAGAGTGGGCAATTCTTATCCGATTGTGATGAAATTTTGCACGACGTGTTTTATTATGATATCCAACAACTGTGCCAAGTATGGTTCAAATCGGTTTATAACCTGATAATTCTGCCATATAAATCTATCTTGGGTCTTGACTTCTTGAGCCTCTAGAGTGCGCAATTCTTATCCGATTGGGATGAAATTTTGCACGACGTGTTTTATTATGATATTCAACAACTGTGCCAAGTATGGTTCAAATCGGTTTATAACCGGATATAGCTGCAATATAAACCGATCTGGGGTCTTGACTTTTTGAGCCTCTGGAGGGCGCAATTCTTATCCAATTTGAATGAATTTTGGCACGTAGTATTTTGTTATGATATCTAACAACTGTGCCAAGTATGGTTTAAATCGGTTCATAACCTGATATAGCTGTCATATAAACAGATCTGGGGACTTGACTTGTTGAGCCTCTGGAGGGCGCAATTCTTATCCAATTTGAATGAATTTTGGCACGTAGTATTTTGTTATGATATCTAACAACTGTGCCAAGTATGGTTCAAATAGGTTCATAACCTGATATAGCTGTCATATAAACAGATCTGGGATCTTGACTTCTTGAGCCTCTAGAGGTCGCAATTATTATCCGATTTGCCGACGGATTCTCTCATGACCATTAACATACGTGTTTATTATGGTCTGAATCGGTCTATGGCCCGATACAGCTCCCATATAAATCGATCTCTCTATTTTACTTCTTGAGGCCACAAAGGGCGCAATTCTTATTCGAATTGGCTGACATTTTACACAGGTCTCCAACATATAATTTAATTGTGGTCCAAACCGGACTTTATCTTGATATCGCTCTAATGGCAGAGCAAATCTTTTCTTATATCATTTTTTTGCCTAAAAAGAGATGCCGGGAAAAGAACTCGACAAATGCGATCCATGGTGGAGGGTATATAAGATTCGGCCCGGCCGAACTTAGCACACTTTTACTTGTTCAATCTCAATGGGTACGTAGATAAGCAGAATTATTGATGTAGGAGTGAAGATCAGCCAAAAGCAAGAGTTACCAATGCATCCACAAAAATGTCACAGTTTGGTGCGGTTTATGGGCTGGTGGCATTATTGGACCGTACTTCTTCAAAGGTGATGCGAATCGTAACGTAGGTGTGAATGGCGAGCGCTACCGTGAGATAGTATCCAACTTTTTTTTGCCCAAAATGCAAGTGCTTGACTTGCATGATATGTGGTTTTAACAAAGCGATGCCACATGTCACACAGCACGCGTAACAATGAATTTATTGAGAGGCGAATTCGGTGAACATTTTATTTCACATTCGGGCCGTTCAATTGGCCGCCTAGATCGTTCGATTTAACGCCTTTATACTATTTTTTTGGGGGGGCTATGTTAAAGCTCATGTATATACAGACAAGCCCGCTTCAATTGACGCATTGGAAGACAACATACCAGCTAAAATGTTGGATACCAGCCAAAATTGAACTAAGCGGATGAACCATTTGAGGCGGAATGACAAGAAATGAGTGTGGAGTTGTTGACCCGCAGTTGCAGAACTTAAGAGTTATTTCAAACTAAGGCCTCTTTTGAACGCATGAGGCCTTGTTGTGAAACAACTCTTAAATTCCGCCCCTGCCGGCCAACGACAACAACTTCACACTCGTTTCTTGTCATTCGATGAGTGTGACTGAGGGCACATGCAGATGAAGTTAATCGCCAGCAATATGGCAAAACCCACACACACACGCAGAGCTACGAGGTAGGCTAGCAGCCCCATCTACCCAGCAGTCCAGCAAATGACAGACAGATTCAATGTAAATCGTTAACTTTGAAATTGAACCCATTATGACTTTAAAAAATCATTGCGTTAAGTCGCTGATTGCATAGGTCCCTTTTGGCATTGTAGCAAATGATCAAATTCAATTGCGATCTACTTTTGGTTAGGTATTGAAAAAATTCTAAAAATACCCTACAGTAGGAGAGAGAGTTGAAAAACAGTAAAATGAAAAATAATAATAAATAATTTAAAATAAAACCAGTAAGGAAAGGAAAAATTCGGGCGGTGCCGGCTTTATAATACCCTACACTTATCCCATAGGTACAAAATGGGAGCTATATATTGGGTTGCCCAAAAAGTAATTGCGGATTTTTTAAAAGAAAGTAAATGCATTTTTATTAAGACTTAGAATGAACTTTAATCAAATATACGTTTTTTACACATTTTTTCTAAAGCAAGCTAAAAGTAACAGCTGATAACTGACAGAAGAAAGAATGCAATTACAGAGTCACAAGCTGTGAAAAAATTTGTCAACGCCGACTATATGAAAAATCCGCAATTACTTTTTGGGCAACCCAATATAATTCTGAACCAATTTATTATGGACCTCGGCGGATGTTTTCAGACCCTCTCCCTCTCCCATGCCCCAATTTTCAAAAACGTCAGATCTCGCAAATGCGTGCACCGATTTAAGCGAAATTTTTTATGCCATCTTATGGTACCTCAAAAACATGAAATTGGTTTAAAATTTTTGTGCCACATAACCTGGGGGGACGCCCTATCCCAAAATCCACCCGGACGGACATGTTCACCGATTGAGACAATATGGGTATCAAATGAAAGGTATTTAATAGTAGAGTACGTTCGGGGCGTCTCCCACTCCCAAAACACATGAAAGGTATTTAAAAGAAGGGTAAAAATCTGATATAAAAATTTATTCCTTGGTATCTAAGGGGCCTCCCCCCCTCCCCGCTCCCGCAGGGAATTTTTACCAATTGGGACAATTTGGATATCAAATGAAGGGTATTTAAAAGTAGAGTAAGATTCTGATACAAAAATTTGTTTCTTGGTATGTGAGGCGCCTCCCCACCCCCCACAACCCCCCAGCAGGGCTTATTTACCATTTTGAACAATATGGATATCAAATGTAAGGTGTTTAAAAGTTGAGTATACATCTGTTATAAGAATTTGGTCCAAGGTGTCTAAGGGGCCTCCCCAGCCCCCAAACCCCTAAATTAATGTCCAACGTCACAAAATGGGTATCAAATGAAAGGTCTTTGGGAGTTGACTACGAATCTGATATACATATTTGGGATATAGTCTGGGCGCCTCCCACCCCCGCAACCCCCCAGCAGGGCTTATTTACCATTTGGGACAATATGGATATCAATTGTAAGGTGTTTGGAAGTTGAGTACACATCTGTTAGAAGAATTTGATCCAAGGTGTATGAGGGGCCTCCCCAGCCCCCAAACCCCTAAATTAATGTCGAACGTCACAAAATGGGTATCAAATGAAAGGTCTTTGGGAGTTCTTGGGAGAGTCTGGGAACGGCCCACCCACTCAATACCCTCCAATAGGACGTGTAGTTAGTACGTTTATAGTTCAAAAACAGAAATTAGGTATACATATTTAAGGTGGGATGTCTAGCGCGGCAATGGCAATGGAATGAAAGGTATTTGAGACTAGAGCACGGATCTTATACATGGGGTACCACCTTAAATTGGCATTAGAGCACCTATATGATATCCATATTGGGTCGAAATATCTGAATGGCCGTACTAGCATCCTCAAACAGGCGCTTTTCCTGACCGTGCCGGTATTGGGCACAAATAAAATAAGAGAGTGAAAGAGGCGCAGCGGAACGGGCCCTGTCCAGCTAGTATATATATTTATATATATGGGAGCTACATCTAAATATGAACCGATTTTGATCAAACTTCTTAGATATGGTAGTAGACATCGAGGGCGACTATATCTAAATCTGAACTGAATTTTATGACATTCACCAGTAATATTGAGAGTCATAATAAATCCCTCCTGCCAAATTTTGAGAGTATCGGTTCAGCACTTTATTGCATTATTAATGCAAATCGAACGAACATAACGAATATATATATGGGAGCTATATCCAAATCTGAACCGATTCTTTTCCAATTTCAATAGGCTTCGTCTCTAAGCCGAAAAACATGCATGTACCAAATTTGAAGACGATCGGATTCAAATTGCGACTTGTAGTTTGAACACAAATTAGCATGGACAGACAGAAAATCGAATCAGAAAGTGATTATGAGTCGATCGGCATACTTATCAATGGGTCTATTTTTCTTCCTTCTGGGTATTGCAAACAAGTTCTCTAAGTTATAATACCCTGTACCACAGTGGAGGTGCAGGGTCCAAGTTTTGATATAGCTGCCATATAAATCGATCTTGGGTCTTGATTTCTTGAGCCTCTAGAGGGCGCAATTCTTGTCCGATTTCACTGAAATTTTGCACGTGGTGTTTTGGTATCACTTCCAACAATTGCGCTAAGTATGGTTCAAATCGGTCCATGTTTTGATATAGCTGCCATATAAACCGATCTTGGGTCTTGACTTATAGAGCCTCTAGAGGACGCAATTCTTATCCGATTTGGTTGAAATTTTGCATGAGATGTTTTGTTACAATTTCTAACAACTGTGCCAATAATGGTTTAAATCGGTCCATAACCTGACATAGCTGTCATATAAACCTATCTGGGGTCTTGACTTCTTGAGCCTCTAGATTGCGCAATTCCTAAGCGATTTAGCTGAAATTTTCAATGCGTTGTTACGTTATGACGTCCAACAACTGTGCCGAGTACGGTGTAAATCGGTACATAACCTGATATAGCTGCCATATAAATCGAGCTTGGATCTTGACTTCTTGACCCATTAGAGGACGCAATTCGTAACCGATTTGGCTGAAATTTTGCATGAGGTGTTTTGTTATGACTTCCAACAACTGTGCCAAATATGGTTTAAATCGGTCCATAACCTGACATAGCTGTCATATAAACCGATTTGACATCTTGTCTTCTTGAGCTTCAAGAGGGCCTAATTATTGGGTTGCCCAAAAAGTAATTGCGGATTTTTCACATAGTCGGCGTTGACAAATTTTTTCACAGCTTGTGACTCTGTAATTGCATTCTTTCTTCTGTCAGTTATCAGCTGTAACTTTTAGTTTGCTTTAGAAAAAAAGTGTTAAAAAGGTATATTTGATTAAAGTTCATTCTAAGTTTTATTAAAAATGCATTAACTTTCTTTTAAAAAAACCGCAATTACTTTTTGGGCAACCCATATTATCCGATTTAGCTGAAATTTTGTACAACGGCTTCTTCCATGACCTTCAACATACGTGTCAAATATGGTCTGAATCGGTCTTCAGCCTGATACAGCTCCCCTATAAACCGATCTCCCTATTTTACTTTTTGAGTCCCTAAAAGACCCAATTGTTATTCGATTTCGCTGAACAGACTTCTACTATGATCTCCAATACTCAATTCAATTAGCATAACAATTATTTTCTTTTTTCCTTAGTTTGTCTAAAAAGAGATACCGCGCAAAGAACTCGTCAAATGCGATCCATGGTGGAGGGTATGTAAGATTCGGCTCGGCCGAACTTAGCACGCTCTTACTTGCTTTTTTTTTATACCCTCCACCATAAGATGGGGGGTATACTAATTTCGTCATTCTGTTTGTAACTACTCGAAATATTCGTCTGAGACCCCATAAAGTATATATATTCTTGATCGTCGTGAAATTTTATGTCGATCTAGCCATGTCCGTCCGTCTGTCCGTCCGTCCGTCCGTCCGTCCGTCCGTCCGTCCGTCTGTCTGTCGAAAGCACGCTAACTTCCGAAGGAGTAAAGCTAGCCGCTTGAAATTTTGCACAAATACTTCTTATTAGTGTAGGTCGGTTGGTATTGTAAATGGGCCATATCGGTCCATGTTTTGATATAGCTGCCATGTAAACCGATCTTGGGTCTTGACTTCTTGATCCTCTAGATTGCGCAATTCTTATCGGATTGGAATGAAATTTTGCACGACGTGTTTTGTTATAATATCCAACAACTGTGCCAAGTATGATTCAAATCGGTCCATAACCTGATATAGCTGCCATATAAACCGATCTTGGGTCTTGACTTCTTGAGCCTCTAGCGTGCGCAATTCTTATCCGATCAGAATGAAATTTTGCACGACATGTTTTGTTATGATATCCAACAACTGTGCCAAGTATGGTTCAAATCGGTTCATAACCTGATATAGCTGCCATATAAACCGATCTTGGGTCTTGACTTCTTGAGCCTCTAGAGTGCTCAATTCTTATCCGATTGAAATGAAATTTTGCACGACGTGTTTTGTTATGATATCCAACAACTGTGCCAAGTATGGTTCAAATCGGTCCATAACCTGATATAGCTGCCATATAAACCGATCTTGGGTCTTGACTTCTTGAGCCTCTAGAGGGCGCAATTCTTTTCCGATTGGAATGGAATTTCGCACGACTTGTTTTGCTATGATACCCAACAACTGTGCTAAGTATGGTTTAAATCGGTCCATAACCTGATATAGCTGCCATATAAACAGATCTGGGGATTTGAATTCTTGAGCTTCTAGAGGGCGCAATTCCTATCCGATTTGGCTGAAATTTTGCATGACGTATTTTATTTTTACTTTCAACAACTGTGTCAAATAAGGTTCAAATCGGTTCATAACCTGATATAGCTGCCATATAAACCGATCTGGGATATTGACTTCTTGACCCCTCGAGGTCGCAATTATTATCCGATATGCCTGAAATTTTGTACGATGGATCCTCTCGTGACCTTCAACAAACGTGTTTATTATGGTCTGCATCGGTCTGTAGCCCGATACAGATCCCATATAAATCGTTCTCTCTATTTTACTTCGTGAGCCCCAATGGGCACAATTCTTATACGAATTGGCTGAAATTTTACACAGGTCTCCAACATATAATTTAATTGTGGTCCGAACCGGACCATATCTTGATATCGTTTTAATAGCAGAGCAACTCTTTTCTTATATCCTTTTTTGCCTAAGAAGAGATGCCGGGAAAAGAACTCGACAAATGCGATCCATGGTGGAGGGTATATAAGATTCGGCCCGGCCGAACTTAGCACGCTTTTACTTGTTTAATTTAAAAAATTTAAAAAAATTGAGTGCTTGAATTCAATTCAGGAGTGCGAGTTGACTAATCTTCACGGAGTCGAAGTCGAGTTAAAAGTGCTCGACACGGTAGCCCTGGTTCAAAACCAGCCATTCAAAGTCACAGCCACACCCAGAGAAATTAGTCTGCTGATATCAGCCAACACTGTCTGTTGATATTAAATTAAAAATTTTTAACTTTTGAATGTATTCATACAAAACATTTGAACTTCTAAGCAACAAATTGAGGTATTTGCTATATTTTCATAACAGAGATTTTTCAATTTAAGTTGCTAATTTTTTGTTTAAAAGCATAAATATAATAGTGGTATTTATTTTGTCTGCTGTTATTTGAGATCGCTCAAAAATTAAAAAATAGTTAAAAATGTGAAAAAATACATTCTATTCTTAAAAAACTGAAAAATAAGACGAAATTTTTAAAGCTTTGAATTATTTATGAAATTTTTGAGTTTTTTTAAACTTTTCACCAATAAAAACAGCAGAACAAGTTTGCTGTTCCATTTTCAACAGACATTCTGCTGTAACAGCAAACATTTTTGCTATTTTCACAAAAAAGTTTCTCTGAGTGCACACATACTTATTTATGCCTTAAAAATATTCCAGTCAAAATCTGCCTTCAATAACATGAGCCTACAACAAGCTACGGTAGACGACGCCAGTCTCCTACCCAAAAAAAAAAGTTTCCACCCACTATAGGGTACTGTTGTAGCAAATCTTCAATATTCAATTCCATTCTCCACAAGCTTGCCCCTGAAGTACTCGGATCGCTTTCAGTTTCAATAAATTTTAAATTAACTACAATCGAATAAAACCAAGGAATGAAACCTATCATCGTTCGTCTAGAGATTTATTACAATTGCTGTCCGTGTGCTGTTGGGTAGAGATCATCGGCAATAACACGCAATAACTATTCTTTGTCAATACAAAGACAAGACATACAAAAAAGTAGTTGGAAACTGAGAATCTATCGAGATGACTAGAACATAATATCCACCCACAAACACAATTATCATTCGCATCACCGTCTTTCGATATCAGCCGCCAATTCCAAGACTTGCTTTGGTGCTGATTGTGTCTATTATTTGCTGATGTTGAATGCCGCAAAAATTCCCACTTGAATATGTCTACACTGAAGAAGATCATTTACATCTCTGGTTTTTTGCTGATGCTTCGCTTTTGAAGGCTTTATTATGGGGCGTTTTAATCATACCCAAACTAACATCTAGTGAGGCAGCATGGCTGCCTGCTTGAGCGGCAGGCTGGCTGACTGGCAAGACAACTTTCCAGCCTTTGCCATCAATGACGAATTTGTATATGAAAATCGCGTTTTTTTTATTCTATGCGTAATTGCTATTTTATTTGTTACGAATATGATTTGCTCTGTTTAATTTCTAGTGATCTTGGAGCGCTTGTTAATGGGTAGTTGTTCCACTGGTATTGTTTGTTGTTGTTTTGTTTGTTTGGCTTGGCTTGCTTGAATATGACATCACTATAGTGATGTCATATCCTCCGCATCCATCCATTCATACCTTATCTTATGCGCTAAAAAACAGTTTCAGTCATTTAACTCTCTCACATGGTAAAGCCGGAACCGGTTATAGTGTGGCTTAAACTGAAACAATCACATTTGAAATGTTTGAGTTAAGTCAGTGAGTATATATTGGGTTGCCCAAAAAGTAGTTGTGGATTTTCTAAAAGAAAGTAAATGCATTTTTAATAAAACTTAGAATGAACTTTAATCAAATATACTTTTTTTTACACTTTTTTTCTAAAGCAAGCTAAAAGTAACAGCTGATAACTGACAGAAGAAAGAATGCAATTACAGAGTCACAAGCTGTGAAAAAATCTGCCAACGCCGACTATATGAAAAATCCGCAATTACTTTTTGGGCAACCCATACAAATCTTTCTTAGTGCCCTGAAAATTTGCGTAGCTTTGAATTTCATTATTAAGGTTCTTAGAAAATTATCGTAAAATTTCAAATAAATTGCTTTCCCTATGGCTATATGTATAGCCATCACCATAGGATAGGGGTATACTAATCCATTTGTAACACCCCAAAGTATTCGTCCAAGACCCCATACAGTATAGATATTCATGATCGTCTCGACATTCTGAGTTGATCTAGCCATGTCCGTCCGTCCGTCTGACAAAATCTCCATAGAGGTCGAACGCGTAAAGCTAGCCGCTTGAAATTTGGCACAGATACTTAATATCGTTGTAGGTCGTTGGGGATTGGAATTGAGTCATATTGGTTTAGATTAAGATATAGCTCCCATATAAACCGATCTCCCAAATTGACTTCTTGAGCCCCTGGAAGCCACAATTTTTTTCCGATTTGGCTGAAATTATGCACAAAGTGTTCTGTTACGACTTCTAGCAACTGTGCCAAGTACGGTCCAAATCTGTATATATAAACTGACATAGCTTCCATATAAACCGATCTCCCTATTTGACTTCTTGAGCCCCTGGAAGCCGCATTTTTGTACGATTTGGGTGAAATTTTGTATGCGGTGTTCCGTCATGACTTCCAACAACTGTATCTAGTACGGTCTAAATGATCATGACAATATGGGACTCGAATGAAAGGTATTCGGGAGTAGATTACGAATATGGTCAGGAAGTCGGAATAGGTTTTATAATTTATTGATAACGGAGGGGGCGGACCCTCCACCGTTACCCCAAAGACAGCAGTCAAAATCAAAAGTGGACCGATAAGAGCAATATGAGTATCAAATGAAAAGTATGCGGGAGTAGATAATAAATCTGGCATACAAATTCATGTCGAATTATAGGGGGTCGCCCCACCCCACAAAACGCCCAAAATGGGCACATTAGCCAATCACGGATATATGGGATTCGGTTTGTTTTTTCCGTATGGACTGAAAAACGGCAGAACTGATTTTCTCGAAATTTTCGCACATTGTGTAGGTTGGTCCGGAAGGAAAGATAGGCTATATAATTTTTCAATATCGGTAGGGGAGCGGACCCTCCCCTTATGCCAAAAACACAATTTAAATTCAAAAGTGGACCGATCGGGTATTGGAGAGTAGAATACGAATATGGTTAAATATATTCGATGTTCATGTCAATATGGGACTCAAATGAAAACTTTTAGGCAGTTGATTATGAAGGAGGTTGCCCACCCCCAAATACCCCCAAATGGGCATATTAGCCGACCAAGGCTATATGGGACTCAAATGAAAGGTATTAGGGTGTAGATTACGAATTTGCGTTCAAGTCTAGGTTTTTCTTCCTAAAGATACGTCAAATGGGTTATTTGACCCATTATGACAATATGGGACTGAAATGAAAGGTATTTGAGAGTAGAAAACGAATTTGATATCCAGATTTGGAGCCAAATGTTTTGGGGTACACCCTAACGCGCCCCTAAACTGAATTTCATTTTCGTTGGGAATAAAGAACGAATTTGATATCTATTTTCAGTGCAAAGTTCTGGTGGCCGCCCCAGCCCCAAAACACCCTCCAAACGGTTTAAATTTACCGCTCATTGTAATATGGTGTCAAAATTAAAGTGATTTGGAAGTGCAGTACGAATTTGATATCCATAGTTGAGTCGAAATGTCTGAGGTGCCATCCCTCGCCTAATGAAAACATTACCCTAGGGAAGAACTTTACCACCAGGAACCGAGAATGGGCAAATTCTCACAAATCAATGAGTGCTTTCCGATTCCGCTTTGCCGATGTTCTCGCCAGGATTCGAACGCGTTCAGCGTCATAGGCTACAATGGCTCCAATTGGATATCCGCATTCAGGGCGAAGTGGCCCCACCTTAAAAAGATATTAGATAGTTAAAGAAGGCGCAGCGGAGCGGGCCCGGTTCGGCTGGCAAAGTATATATATTCTTGATCAGCGTAAAAATCTAAGACGATCTAGCCATGTCCGTCCGTCTGTCTGTTGAAATCACGCTACAGTCTTTAAAAAAAGAGATATTGAGTGAAACTTTGCACAGACTCTTTTTTTGTCCATAAGCAGGTTAAGTTCGAAGATGGGCTATATCGGACTATATCTTGATATAGTCGCCGTATATATCGATCCGCCGATTTAGAGTGTTAGGTCCATAAAAGCCACATTTATTATCCGCTTTTGATGAAATTTAGGACAGTGAGTTGTGTTAGGCCAGTCGACATCCCACTTCAATTTGACCCAGATCGGTCCAGATTTATATATATCTGCCATATAGACCGATCTCACGATTTAAGGTTTTGAGCCCATAAAAGGCGCATTTATTGCCCGATGTCGCTGTAATTTGAGACAGTGAGTTAAGTTAAGTCCCTCGACATACCTCTGCAATTTGGCCGAAATCGGCTCAGATTTTGATATAGCTGCCATATAGACCGATCTCTCGATATAAAGTTTTAGGCCCATAAAAGGCACATTGAGAGTCCGATTTCGCCGAAATTTGGGACAATGAGTTACGTTAAGCCCTTCGACATACTTCTGTAATATGGCACAGATCGGTCCAGATTTGGATATAGCTGTCATATAAACCGATGTCCCGATTTAAGTTTTTGAGCCCATAAAAGGCGTTTTTATTGTCCGATCTCCCTGAAATGTGGGACAGTGGGTTGTGTTGGGCCCTTCGACGTTCTTCTTCAATTTGGCTCAGATCGGTCCAGATTTGGATATAGCTGCCATATAGACCAATCTCTTAATTTAAGGTTTTAGACCCATGAAAGGCGCATTTATTGTCCGATTGCGCCGAAATTTGGGACAGTGAGTTAAGTTAAGTCCCTCGACATACCTCTGCAATTTGGCCGAAATCGGCTCAGATTTTGATATAGCTGCCATATAGACCGATCTCTCGATATAAAGTTTTGGGCCCATAAAAGGCACATTGTTAGTCCGATTTCACCGAAATTTGGGACAGTGAGTTACGTTAAGCCCTTCGACATACTTCTGTAATATGGCACAGATCGGTCCAGATTTGGATATAGCTGCCATATAGACCGATATCTTGATTTAAAGTCTTGGTCCCATTAAAAGCGCATTTATTGTCCGATGTCGCCGAAATTTGGGACAGTGAGTTATGTTAAGCCCCTCGACATACTTCTTCAATATGGCACAGATCGGTCCGGATTTGTAGCTGCCATATAGACCGATATCTTGATTTAAAATCTTGGTCCCATAGAAGGCGCATTTTTAATCCGATTTCACAGAAATTTGATACAGTGACTTATGTTAGGCTTTTCGACATCCGTGTCATATATTGTTCAGATCGGTCTATATTTGGATATGGCTACTAAAAGGGCCAATATTTTGTTATACACAATTGATCAATGACTTGTACTTATTAGTATTTGGTCCAAATCGGAACATATATCGATATAGCTGCTATGGGGGCATAAATTATGATTTTTTCACCGGATTTGATGAATGGTGGTTTACGTATATACCCGAAGTGGTGGGTATCTAATGTTCGGTCCGGCCGAACTTAACGCCTTTTCACTTATTTTATCCTTCTTCTAAATAACAGCCAAGCATACAGGCAGAATAGCTACTCGTATTTTCAACACTTAGATGTATATCTTTGCCAATATGTAGCGAAGCAATAATTTATGGGTTATAGTAACGCAAAATTACGTTTCCAACTTACAAACGTTGATTTCATTTGGCCACAGTAATTGCTTTTCTAACACTTTGTTGACTTTATGTTAATCAGTTGACATAGTTGCTAATTTTGTAAGTGTAACGCCTTACCAAAGGTAAACCCAGCAAAAGTTTTGGGTAAGAGTACCTAAGGCTTCTGTTATACTCAACCAGCATAGAATGGGATAGAAGACTAGTTGTGTCATTCTGTTGGAAAACACCTGGAAAATTTTTGCGTAATATCAAGTAAAATATTGACGTACTACAATTTAGGAAAAATTCCTTAATATTAAGTTCAAATCGTTACTACAGAAGGAGGCCGACTATCCGGCGCTCCCATCTGGTCACTATTTTTACAGCATATCTAGCACTTGCACATACTCCGAAAGCCTGGCAGGAAGCAAGGGTGGTATTTATATCCAAGCCCGGCAAGGCAAGTTGTGCAACATCAAAGGCCTACAGACCTATAAGCCTTACGTCCTTTGTATTCAAAACCATGGAACGCATTGTGGATATCATGATAAAGAGTAGGATATCCAGCGAACTGCTTGCATACAAACAGCATGCCTATATCAAGGGAAGGCTGGTGAAAACTGCTCTACTGGGGGTTTAGCATAAAATAGAAGAATCCTTCGATGCTAAGATGTACACATTGGCGGCATATATTGATGTGTGACCGGGGGGACCAGCTCCTTAGAGACTGATTAAACCATATGCTAAGGAACAGTTGGTAAAATTCTTGGACCCATGCCACAAATATAAAAGAGAAAGTATCATAGGGCACGCCACAGTGGGACATTTTATCGCCGCTCCTATGGGTGACCATTCTAAATAACTTTTTACGGATGCTGACTGAGGAGGGATTTAACCCGATGTTATAATGCTTCTAAGGGGCAAGGTTTCGAACAAGGTATACAGAAGGGCTGAAAAGTTCTTTCCGATGGCATACGACTGGGTTTGCCTAGGGGTCTCAATGTTAACCCAAAATAGACTGAAATCTGCCTATTCACGAGGAAGACAGAGGTGGACCTTTTTGACGCACCACGAGAACGATTTTGAAATCTGACAAGGTCAAATACTTAGGAGTGATCTTGGACAGGAAACTTAATTGGAAGTGTCACATTCGGGAGTGTACTGAGAAGGGATGTTGGGCACTATATAGATGGGCCGAAGGCCCGAAATGGTGCCTGAATCCGGGGATAGTCCAATGGCTCTACAGGAGCGTGATGAGACCAATACTTGCTTACGCCTCAGTAGTTTGGTGGACTGCGATGGAGAAAAAGTGCAACGTAAGGATAATACAAAAGGTTCAGAGAACATGTTGGCATAGGCGGAGCGATTAGAACCATGCCCACTGGGGACTATTCTAGTTATATGACCCATTGATATACAGATTTAGTGTGAGCCAGCCACTGTGGATATGAGACTTAAAGCGATGGGAGAATGAATAGAGGACTGGAGTAGATCATATCATCGTGGTATAATCGAGGCGACAATAGGAAATCCAGATGGATTAGAAGAGTTTCCCGATCGGATACCGGAGATGACACTTGAGGTCGAGTGCGAGGTACTGCTGCCAGCGGCACACTCTTGGATTGACGGAACTCTGGTATTACCATTTGGGCAATCATGCCAAACAGATGGATCAAAGCTAGAGAACAGATTGGGCCTGGGACTCTACATAGAGAACCCAGAAACTGAGATCTGTAATAATGCTCTGTATGACACATTCTGGATTCCTTGAGGGAGGCTTTTGGTGCCCAAATACGGATGTTGCGGCTCTTTTCATGGAGTAGAAAATGGTTTGCCATTGCATTGGTATACTATCTTTACAAACACCTACAATTTGCTAGATCAAATCGAGGGCGCAAACTGATTCAACCTAGATTTGAATCTCAAATCACTGAAAGGCAATTTATTGTAAACAGTATTCGTCTCTGGAACACCCTCCCATCATATATACAACTCATAAGCAATGCTATCGAATTCAAAAAGGAGCTACATGATTATTATAAGTAGAAATTGTATGTAGTCTAGTAGTATAAGTTATAATTAAATTATTTATTTATTTTTTTATAAGTTATAGTTTATAATGGAATTAATTGATGAAACTGCACTGTTGTGAACCAGCACAGTAAAATATAAGATATAATCTTGTTGTGCTTGGTGTTAAATAAATGAAATGAAATGAAATGAAATCGGGATAGAGAATGCCTTCTTCAAGCAATTGAGTCAGCCGAGTGGAGTATGCCATTGTCACTTGATGTGTTTGCAGCTTTCCGATGTCTAGCTTTCGTGCTGTGTCAGATAGTACGTTTTTCGCCACACTAGGAGGTGTGCGAACCTTTGCTGCAACAAGGTAATCTGCCGAATCTATATTCGCCCTTCGGATTGATTGTACATCTAACTCGCTGGTTGAATGCCTTCCATCAATTACAGCATGATTTGGTTTTTGGTGATTCGATCGTGTGGCAGGCACGTGGCCGTGTGAATCCTTTGATGTTGGAATCTAGTGCTCATTATCCGAAGTTTCTTCGTGTAAGCTAAATTTTCCGACTGTTGGGTCAAAAATATATTTCTTCCCTATTTTCTCATTAAAATGTTCCAGAACGCCATCTCTCGGTGTTGTTGTGGAGCCCTACCCAAGCCATTTGTACATTTAATTTAACAAATCTTCTAATTGAGTTTAAACCAGTAAGAGCGTGCTAAGTTCGGCCGGGCCGAGTCTTATATACCCTCCACCATGAATAGCATTTGTCGGGTTCTGTGCGCGGTACCTCTTTTAAGGCAAACAAAAAATATTGAATATGAACTTTTTTGCTATTCGAGCTATATCAAGTTATAGTCCGTCTCGGACCATAAGTGAATGTTGAACATTGTAGAAGTCATTGTGTAACATTTCAGTTTTATTCGGATAAGAATTGCGCCTTGTAGGGGCTCAAGAAGCAAAATCGGGAGATAGTTTATATAGGAGCTGTATCAAGCTATAGATCGATTCAGACCATATAAGATATGTATGTTAACGGTCATGAGAAAAACCGTTGTACAAAATTTCAGCCACATCGGATGAGAATTACGCCATCTATAGGCTCAAGAAGTCAATATCCCAGATCGCTTTATATGGCAGCTATATCAGGTTATGTACCGATTTGCACCATATTTCGCACAGTTATTGGAAGTCATAACAAAACACGGACGAGAATTGCGCCCTATAGAGGCTCAAAAAGTCAAGTTCCCAGATCGGTTTATATGACAGCTATACCAGATTATGAACCGTTTTAAATCATACTTAGCACAGTTGTTGGAAGTGATACCAAAACACTTCGTACAAAATTTCAGTTAAATCGGACGAGAATTGCGCCCTCTAGAGGCTCAAAAAGTCAAGACCCAAAATCGGTTTATATGGCAGCTATATCAAAACACGGACCGATTTGAATCATACTTAACACAGCTGTTGAAAGTGATACCAAAACACTACGTGTAAAATTTCAGTCGAATCGGACGTGCATTGCGCCCTCTAGAGGCTCAAGAACTCAAGACCCAAGATCGGTTCATATGGCAGCTATATCAAAGCATGGACCAATTTTAATTATACCTAGCACAGTTGTTGGAAGTGATACCAAAACACCACGTGCAAAATTCCAGTCAAATCTTCTTCTGTCAGTTATCAGCTGTTAGTTTTAGCTTGCTTTAGAAAAAAAGTGTAAAAAAAGTATACTTGATTAAAGTTCATTCTAAGTTTTATTAAAAATGCATTTACTTTTTTTAAAAAGATCCACAATTACTTTTTGGGCAACCCAATACTTTAAGGGGTCTTATACACATATTTCGAGGTGTTACAAGCAGAATGACGAAATAAGTATACCCCCATCCTATGGTGGAGGGTATAAAATTCTTTAGTTATAGTTAACAAATCCTAAAATTTAGTGTATTATAACTTTAATTTCAGTTCAACAAATTTGTATAGTTAGTAAATTTTTTTAACTATTAAAATTTTACATTTGCTTTTGAATTTTTTTTGTTAATTTTGCTGGGTTATCTATGAAGCTACGCATTGTGCCAGCACCCTATATACTCAACACCAAACTCACAATTACATTCGTATACCCATATACATTTACATATATACGAATTAGTTTAAAATTAATTCTATGCAGTTAGTTGTTTGTTAATTCATTCCTATACAAAAAGAACTTTTGTTCAATCATAGTCAGTAGTACTGGCTCAGTATACAGCGTAATTTTGGTGGTTTGTACGAGGTTCATCAATTAAATAAACTCAGTCAGTCATTTATTCAGCTAGTCAGGCAGTCTGTCAGTCGGTTTGAGCAAAAGCAGAAGAACTTTGCTGTCTGCCAACAAACAATCGACATAATTTATGCCTATGCGGTTTGTTGCTTACCGATTCCTTTGAAGTTTTCTTTCTTTTGTCAAATAAGTAGGTCTAAGACCGAATGTGACTGTGCTCATTTGCCCAGATGCCTCAAGTGGTGTTGGGTGCATGTGCTTGTACAAATTCTAAGTCTCGCGTACTAAGCAAATGCTCATGCAAGTGTAAAGGTTTGAAGACGAACAACACAAATGTAGCGCCTTTTACAATTGGAATGCGTGTTGCAAAGAGTTGGTCAGTCCAAAGTAATGAATGACCCACACTCTCTTGCTTGATTTGTTAATTATGCATACACGAAATGTTGCAATTAAGGTTGTTTATAAATAATTTGTTCTTGATTCTTTCATACAGGCCAAGGTTGTTGAGAGTTTTTGTAATAGGGTTTTCCAATCCTTACATAGGAATGGAAGAATGCCTTAAGGATTTTCTTAGAAATATTTGAAGGGAATTAAAGCAATGGATGATGATGATGATGTAGCAAAAGTAGGAATAGCTTGGTTACAATGGCCGAAAAAAATGTTTAGAAAACATCATAGAAATTTTGTCTTTAAAAAAATTTATAGAAATGTAGTCCTAAGAAGATCTTTGACTATAAAATTTTAAAGAAAATATTCTAAAAATTTTGTCCTTAGAGGAAATTTTATAAAAGCAAGTAAAAGAGTGCCAACTTCGGTCAGGATAAATCTTATAGCCCGATATCTCTTATAGCCATACAAAGGATAATGGAAAAGAATTGCAAAGCAATTGGAACTATACCAGGTTGTGGACCGATTCGAAGTAGTACAAGTCATTGTGCAAAATTTTACTTAATTCGTATAGGAATTGCGTCCCATAGAGGCTCAAGAAATAAAATCGTGAGATCGTTTTATATGGGAGCTTTATCAGGCTTTAGCTTTTTGTAACACACATATTTTTTTGAGAATATTTCATTAAAATATTAACTCAAAGGAAATTTTTAATAATATTGGGTTGCCCAAAAAGTAATTGCGGATTTTTCATATAGTCGGCGTTGACAAATTTTTTCACAGCTTGTGACTCTGTAATTGCATTCTTTCTTCTGTCAGTTATCAGCTGTTACTTTTAGCTTGCTTTAGAAAAAAAGTGTAAAAAAAGTATATTTGATTAAAGTTCATTCTAAGTTTTATTAAAAATGCATTTACTTTCTTTTAAAAAAATCCGCAATTACTTTTTGGGCAACCCAATACTTTGCTTAATTTTTTTTTAAAGAATAGATGTTGGTCATTACAGAGGCCACCGTAGCGCAGAGGTTAGCATGTCCACCTATGACGCTGAACGCCTAGGTTCGAATCCTGGCGAGACCAGAAAAATTTTTCAACGGTGGTTTTCCTCTCCTAATGCTCGCAACATTTGTGAGGTACTATGCCATGTAAAACTTCTCTCCAAAAAGGTGTCGCACTGCGCCACGCCGTTCGGACTCAGCTATAAAAGGGAGGCCCCTTATCATTGAGCTTAAAACTTGAATCAGACTGCACTCATTGACATGTGAGAAGTTTGCCCCTGTTCCTTAGTGGAATGTTCATGGGCAAAAATTTGCAAAATTTTTTGCAAAATTTGCAAATTTGCATTAGGGAAATATTCATTAAAATTTGGTTTTTGGAAAAAAATTTTACTAAATTTTTGTTTCTAGAAAAATTTCATTGAAATTTTGTTTTTTTTAGAAAAATTTCATAAAAATAGTGTTTTAAAGCCAATTTTTATACCCTCACCATAGGATGGGGGTATACTAATTTCGGCATTCTGTTTGTAATTACTCGAAATATTCGTCTGGGACCCCATCGTCGTGACATTTTATGTCGATCTAGCCATGTCCGTCTGTCTGTCGAAAGCACGCTAACTTTCGAAGAAGTAAAGCTAGCCGCTTGAAATTTTGCACAAATACTTCCTATTAGTGTAGGTCGGTTGGGATTGTAAATGGATCATATCGGTCCATGTTTTGATATAGCTGCCATATAAACCGATCTTGGATCTTGACTTCTTGACCCTCTAGAGGGCGCAATTCTTATCCTTCTGTCTTTCGAAATCACGCTAACTTTCGAAGGAATAGAGCTAGCCGCTTGAAATTTTGCACAAATACTTCCTATTAGTGTAGGTCAGTTGGGACTGTAATGGCCATATCGGTCCATGTTTTGATATAGCTGCCATATGAACCGATCTTGGGTCTTGACTTCTTGAGCCTCTAGAGGGCGCAATTCTTATCCGATTGGAACGAAATTTTGCACGACGTGTTTTGTTATGTTGTCCAAAAACTGTGCCATGTATGGTTCAAATCGGTCCATAACCTGATATAGCTGCAATATAAACCGATGTTGGGTCTTGAGTTCTTAAGCCTCTAGAGGGCGCAATTCTCGTCCGATTTAATTGAAATTTTGCACATAGTGTTTTGTTAGCACTTCCAACAACTACACTATGTATGGTTTAAATCGGTCCATGTTTTGATTTAGCTGCCATATAAACCGATCTGGGGTCTTGAGTTCTTGAGCCTCTAGAGGGCGCAATTCTCTTCCGATTTAACTGAAATTTTGCACTTAGTGTTTTGGTAGCACTTCCAACAACTGTGCTAAGTATGGTTTAAATCGGTCCAAAACCTGATATAGCTGCCATATGAACCGATATTGGGTCTTGAGTTCTTGGGCCTCTAGAGGGCGCAATTCTCGTCCGATTGAATTGGAATTTTGCATGTCGTGTTTTGGTAGAACTTTCAACAACTACACTATGTATGGTTTAAATCGGTCCATGTTTTGATATAGCTGCCATATAAACCGATCTTGGGTCTTGACTTCTTGAGCCTCTAGAGGGCGCAATTTTCGTCCGATTTAAATGAAATTTTGCACGTAGTGTTTTGGTAGCACATCCAACAACTACGGTAAGTACGATTTAAATCGGTTCAAAATCTGGTATAACTGTCATATAAACCGATCTTGGGTCTTGAGTTCTTGAGCCTCTAGAGGGCGCAATTCTGATTCGATTTGGCTGAAATTTTGCATGAGATGTTTTGTTATGACTTTCAATAACTGTGCAAAGTATGACTTAAATCGGTTCATAATCTGGTATAGCTGTCATATAAACCGCTCCTGGATCTTGACTTCTTGAACCTCTAGAGGGCGCAATTCTCACCCAATTTGGCTGAAATTTTGTACAACGGCTTCTCTTATGACCTTCAACATACGTGTCCAATATGGTCTGAATCGGTCAATAGCTTGATACAGCTCTCATATAAACCTATATCCCGATTTTGCTTCTTGAGACCCTACAAGGCGCAATTCTTATCCGAATGAACTGAAATATTGCACAATGACTTCTGCAATGTTCAGCACTCATTTATGGTCCGAATCGGAATATAACTTGATATAGCTCCAATAGCATAACAGTTCTTGTTCAATATTCTTTGTTTGTCTAAAAAGAGATACCGCGCATAGAACTCGACAAATGCGATAAATGGCCGAGGGTATATAAGATTCGGCCCGGCCGAACTTGTTTTCTTTTCAACTCACTTAGAAACACAACTTTTTCAAGTGCAGTTGCAAAACAAAGCAACGACCACCATTAACAATTTTTGTTATTTAGTTCAATTTATAGGCCAATCTCCTATCGCCATTAATTGTTATGGGTTAAAAAGAATTTGAATTTGTTTTGAGGTTATTCTTTCATATAATTGACATCATGACAGCGATGCTATACTCTTGACAGACTTATCGTCGCATTTTATGACTCACTTGGATTTGTTTAGTCTAGTATAGAGATTTAATGAGCAAATGATGTCGCCTAACGCGGTGATAAGAACTTTAGCACACACAAAGCTGGTCATAGGATTTGAATAAATAAATCATAATCCTCTAAAAAAAAACAAAAAACAAAAACAATTCCCACGGCAATGCAAATCTTAGGTTCAGCCTTGAGGATTATCCATCGAGAAAATAGACTGCAGCAATTTTTCATTTTCCTGGGCACACTTCCATCAAAAATTATGGGCTTATAATTTGTATTTAAATATATTTTGAAGACCATTATTAATCAGACCAAGTTGCTGCAGCAACCAACTTGGCATGGAAATCAGCAATCACAAACCAAAAAAAAAAAAAAATCTACAAATTTAAATTCAAAGGGGAGTCATTCATTCATTCACAACAAATCACCCAAAATTGACTTATAGTGCACTTTGCTCTACTTTAAAGGCAAGTTATAGCAGCTTAAATTTTTTGCTTTTGTGTTATAAAATTAGAATTCGAAATGTTTAACAAGGCTATGAGAAAGCATCGTATAGCATGTGTACTTTGTATGGATACCACCCATGAAAAAAAGTCTTTCACCATGAGAACACCCAGCTAGCGAGCCAGTCAACCAAAACTGGCCAGCTGACACTTGTTTTCACGCCCGTCAATGGCCACCATTTCTTGCCATTTCATTTTTGGAAAACTAATTTTAACCATAAAGTCAATACTTTAGGAATGCTGCAGCATCAGCGCCACTCATTTGCCATGACGAAGAGAATGATGTCATAATGAAATTTGAAAACTATGATGTCCGCGACCAACTAATAAATTTTATAACAATTAGCTGAAAAATTTGTATTTTTTCCACAAAATTTAAAATATTTCATTACTACTCAAGCAAATCTTCAATAAGACTTACATATACCCCCACCCATCCCCCACAAAGAGTACAACTATAGCTTCAATGATTTTTAGTTTCTCACATTTATTCTTTGATCCAATTCTTGGTGTTTTTTTTTTATTTTCATTGAAAAGACCTTCAAGTCATTCCATGACTTTACCCCAATGCCTAATGAAAGCAATATTTCGTAAATAAGCGTTAAATATGTCTTATAATTAAATTAATTTAACTGTGAAATAAGCCAAATAAACAATTACTAATAGAACTTGTTTGTTTGTCATCATTAGAAGCATGAGTCTGCATCATTTTTTTTTTTTGTGTAAAGCTTCAATTGTATGGCCATTGAAAGGAAAAGTATTTTCAAAAGGCACGTACGAAATCATTCAATAGGAAATTCATAAGAACATAGATCAGCAAGAATGAAACAAGAATTGCTGACAAATAACATTTATATAATAATTTTTATAGCAAAATTAACTTTTTTTATAGAAAAAGTTGATAATGAAGTTTTCTTATAGAAAAAAGTTCAAAATGAACTTTTCTTAAAGAAAAAGTTCATAATGAAATTTCATGATAAACTTTTCTTAAAGAAAAAGTTCATAATGAACTTTTCTTAAAGGAAAAGTTCATAATGAAGTGTTCTTAAAGAAAAAGTTCATAATGAACTTTTCTTATAGAAAAAAGTTCATAATGAACGTTTCTTATAGAAAAAGTTCATAATGAACTTTTCTTATAGAAAAAGTTCATAATGAACTTTTCTTATAGAAAAATTTCATAATGAACTTTTCTTATAGAAAAAGTTCATAATGAACTTTTCTTATAGAAAAAGTTCATAATGAACTTTTCTTATAGAAAAAGTTCATAATGAACTTTTTCTTATAAAAAAGTTCATAATGAACGTTTCTTATAGAAAAAGTTCATAATGAACGTTTCTTATAGAAAAAGTTCATAATGAACTTTTCTTATAGAAAAAATTCATAATGAACTTTTCTCATAGAAAAAGTTCATAATGAACTTTTCTTATAGAAAAATTTCGTAATGAATCTTTCTTATAGAAAAAGTACATAATGAATCTTTCTTATAGAAAAAGTACATAATGAACTTTTCTTATAGAAAAAGTTCATAATGAACTTTTCTTATAGAAAAAGTTCATAATGAACGTTTCTTATAGAAAAAGTTCATAATGAACTTTTTCTTATAGAAAAAGTTCATAATGAACTTTTCTTATAGAAATGAACTTTTCTGATAGAAAAAGTTCATAATGAACTTTTCTGATAGAAAAAGTTCATAACTTTTCTTATAGAAAAAGTTCATAATGTACTTTTTCTATAAGAAAGATTCATTATGTACTTTTTCTATAAGAAAGATTCATTCATTCATAATGAATTTTTCCTATAGAAAAAGTTCATAATGAACTTTTCCTATAGAAAAAGTTCATAATGAACTTTTCCTATAGAAAAGTTCATAATGAACTTTTCTTATAGAAAACGTTCATAATGAACTTTTCTTATAGAAAACGTTCATAATGAACGTTTCTTATAGAAAAAGTTCATAATGAGCTTTTCTTATAGAAAAAGTTCATAATGAAAGTTTCTTATAGAAAAAGTTCATAATGAACTTTTCTTATAGAAAAAGTTCATAATGAACTTTTCTTATAGAAAAATCTCATAATGAACTTTTCTTATAGAAAAAGGTCATAATGAACGTTTTCATAGAGAAAGTTCATAATATATAATGAATTTTTCCTATAGAAAAAGTTCATAATGAACTTTTCCTATAGAAAAAGTTCATAATGAACTTTTCTTATAGAAAAAGTTCATAATGAACTTTTCTTATAGAAAACGTTCATAATGAACGTTTCTTATAGAAAAAGTTCATAATGAGCTTTTCTTATACAAAAAGTTCATAATGAAAGTTTCTTATAGAAAAAGTTCATAATGAACTTTTCTCATAGAAAAATTTCATAATGAACTTTTCTTATAGAAAAAGGTCATAATGAACGTTCTCATAGAGAAAGTTCATAATAAACTTTTCTTATAGAAAAAGTTCATAATGAACTTTTTTTATAGAAAAAGTTCATAATGAACTTTTCTTATAGAAAAAGTTCATAATGAACTTTTCTTATAGAAAAAGTTCATAATGAACTTTTCTTATAGAAAAAGTTCATAATGAACTTTTCTTATAGAAAAAGTTCATAATGAACTTTTCTTATAGAAAAAGTTCATAATGAACTTTTCTTACAGAAAAAGTTCATAATGAACTTTTCTTATAGAAAAAGTTCATAATGGACTTTTCTTATAGAAAAAGTTCATAATGAACTTTTCTTATAGAAAAAGTTCATAATGAACTTTTCTTATAGAAAAAGTTCATAATGAACTTTTCTTATAGAAAAAGTTCAGAATGAAAAAAGTTCATAATGAACTTTTCCTATAGAAAAAAGTTCATAATGAACTTTTCCTATAGAAAAAAGTTCATAATGAACTTTTCCTATAGAAAAAAGTTCATAATGAACTTTTCCTATAGAAAAAAGTTCATAATGAACTTTTCCTATAGAAAAAAGTTCATAATGAACTTTTCCTATAGAAAAAAGTTCATAATGAACTTTTCCTATAGAAAAAAGTTCATAATGAATTTTTCCTATAGAAAAAAGTTCATAATGAACTTTTCCTATAGAAAAAAGTTCATAATGAACTTTTCCTATAGAAAAAAGTTCATAATGAACTTTTCCTATAGAAAAAGGTTCATAACTAACTTTCCCTATAGAAAAAAGTTCATAATGAACTTTCCCTATAGAAAAAAGTTCATAATGAACTTTTCCTATAGAAAAAAGTTCATAATGAACTTTTCCTATAGAAAAAAAGTTCATAATGAATTTTTCCTATAGAAAAAAGTTCATAATGAACTTTTCTTATAGAAAAAGTTCATAATGAACTTTTCTTATAGAAAAAGTTCATAATGAACTTTTCTTATAGAAAAAGTTCATAATGAACTTTTCTTATAGAAAAAGTTCATAGTGAACTTTTCATATAGAAAAAGTTCATAGTGAACTTTTTATATAGAAAAAGTTCATAGTGAACTTTTCATATAGAAAAAGTTCATAATGAACTTTACTTATAGACAAGTTGATAGTGAACTTTTCTTATGGAAAAAGTTCATAATGAACTTTTCTTATGGATGCGATGTCCAGTCCATCTGTCGATAGCGCTCAAACTTTCAAAGGAATGAAGCTTGGCGCGTGAAATTTAGGATTGTAAATGCGCTACATCGGTCCATGCGTTTATATGGCTGCCTTATAAACCTGTATGGGTTCTTGACTTCTTGAGCCTCTAGGGGGCGCAATTCTTATCCGATTTGGCTGGCATTTAGTAAGAGGTGTTATGTTATGAATTTCAACAACTGTGCCATGGGTTCATAACCTGATGTTATTGCCACATGAATTACTGTTACCTCCCGATTTGATTGAAATTTCGCACAAGTTTTAACCTCCAACAGCCGTACCAAGCAAGGTTAAAATAGGTTTAAAACCCGATATAGCTGTCATATGAACTGATCGCCCAATTAGATTCTTGAGCTTCTATAGCGCGCAATTACTATCCTTTGACTTTCAATATTCGTGTAGAGTATAGCCTCAGTCGGTCCAAAAGCTGATATAGCTTCCACGTAAACCGATCTTCCGTTTGCACTTCTTGAGCCTCTTGAGAGCGCAATTTTCATCCGACATTATTATCTCCAACATCCAAGTCAAGTATGACCAGAATTGTTCCATGACCTGATATAGCTTCAGTAGCATTGCAATTCTCGTTTCTATACCCACCACCGAAATGTGGGGGTATATTCGACACATCGAAATATCCATTTCCGACCCTATAAAGTATTTATATATATATTCTTGATCAGCGTAAAAATCTAAGACGATCTAGACATGTCCGTCCGTCTGTCCGTTTATCTGTTGAAATCACGCTACAGTCTTCAAAAATAGAGATATTGAGATGAAACTTTGCACGGAGTCTTTTTTTGTCCATAAGCAGATTAAGTTCGAAGATGGGCTATATCGGACTATATCTTGATATAGCCTCCATATAAACCGATTCGCCGATTTAGAGTCTTAGGCCAATAAAAGCCACATTTATTATCCGATTTTGCTGAAATTTGGAACAGTGCGTTGTGTTAGGCCCTTCGACATCCTTCGTCAATTTGGCCTACATTGGTCCAGATTTGTATATAGCTGCCATTTAGACCGATCCTCCGATTTAGGCTCTTAGGCCCATAAAAGCCACATTTATTATCCGATTTTGCCAAAATTTGTGGCAGTGAGTTGTGTTGGGCCCTTCGACATCCTTTGTCAATTTAGTTCAGATCGGTTCAGATTTGGATATAGCTGCCATGTAGACTGATCCTCCGATTTAGGCTCTTAGGCCCATAAAAGCCACATTTATAATCCGATTTTACTGAAATTTTGGACAGTGAGTTGTCTTAGGCCCTTCGACATCTTTCGTCAATTTGGCCTACATCGGTCCAAATTTGGATATAGCAGTCATATAGACCGATCCGCCGAATTATGGTCTTAGGCCCATAAAAGCCACATTTATTATCCGATCTCGCCGAAATTTGGGACAGTGAGTTAAGTTAAGTCCCTCGACATACTTCTGCATTATGGCACAGATCGGTCTAGATTCGGATATAGCTGCCATATAGACCGATCTCTCGGTTTTAGGTTTTGGGGCCATAAAAAGCGCATTTAATGTCCGATGTCTCCGCAATTTGGGGCAGTGATTTGTGTTAGGCACTTCGACATCCTTCTTCAATTTCACTCAGTTCGGTCCAGATTTGGATATAGCTGTCATATAGACCGATCCTCCGATTAAAGCTCTTAGGCCCATAAAAGCCACATTTATTATCCGATTTTGCTGAAATTTGGGACAGTGAGTTGTCTTAGGCCCTTCGACATCCTTTGTCAATTTAGTTCAGATCGGTTCATATTTCGATATAGCTGTCATATTGACCTATCCTCCGATTTAGGGTCTTAGGCCCATAAAAGCCAAATTTATTATCCGATTTTGTTGAAATTTGGGACAGTGAGTTAAGTTAAACCCCTCGACATCCTTCTTCAATTTCACTGAGATCGGTCTAGATTTGGATATAGCTGCCATATAGACCGATCTCTCGGTTTAAGGTCTTGCGGCCATAAAAGGCGCATTTATTGTCCGATTAAGCCAAAATTTGGAACAGTGATTTGTGTTAGGCCTTTCGACATCCTTCTTCAATTTCACTCAAATCGTTTCAAATTTGGATATAGCTGCCATACAGACCGATCTCTCGATTTAATGTTTTGGGCCCATAAATGGCGCATCTATTGTCCGATGTTGCCGAAATTTGGGACAGAGAGTTAAGTTAAGTCCCTCCACATATTTCTGGAATTTGATCAAGATTTGCATATATCTGCCATATAGACCGATATCTCGTCTTGGCCCCAAAAAGGGCGCATTAATAATCCGATTTAATTGAAATTTGACACATTGACTTATGTTAGGCTTTTCGACATCCATGTTGTATATGTTTCAGATCGGTTTATTTTTAGTTATAGCTTCTAAAACGACCAATATTTTGTTAAACACAATTGTACAATTACTTGTACTTATTAGTATTTTCTCCACATCGGATCATATTTCGATATAACTGCTATGGGACATAAGGTATGCAATTTTCACCGGATTTTGATGAAAGGTGGTTAACATATATACCCGAGGTGATGGGTATTCAAAGTTCGGCCCGGCCGAACTTAACGCCTTTTTACTTGTTTACATTTTTTTTGCCTATAAAGACATGCCGGGCAAAGAACTTGACAAATGTGATCCATGGTGGAGGGTATTTAAGATTCGGCTCTGCCGAATTTGAACGCTTTTATTTGTTCTTTTTTACCTTCTTCTAGGAAAAAATTTCATCCTTACTTATTCTTTGTTGCCATCCTTTTCTTCAATAGTTCCCTATCGTCTATAAGTGTAGGCATTTCTCCATTGTATATTCTTCGTGCATTGTGTCATCGTTGTATTTCGGGTGTAGGGCACAAAACCAATTTCCTTTGATACATATTTGAATAACACAAGCAAACACGTAAAATAGTTTTTATAGCCAAAGCGGATCAAATATTTTGGCCTTTCGCCTGCCATATGGACATATTGAAAAGCTTTCGAAAAGCTAAAGCCACAAGTTTTTTTTTTTTTATAATGAGAATAGTAAGGGAATGTTAGCTAGGAATATGAATGAATAGGCCCCAAAAGTAGTATTTGCCAATAGTTTGGTGGGTGGATGAATTTGAGTATTATTTTAATTAGATTTAAAATCAAAAGTGTTGGCCGCCTTAACAATGACTAATACCAAAGAGGAATTATTGGGTTGCCCAAAAAGTAATTGCGGATTTTTTAAAAGAAAGTAAATGCATTTTTAATAAAACTTAGAATGAACTTTAATCAAATATACTTTTTTTACACTTTTTTTCTAAAGCAAGCTAAAAGTAGCAGCTGATAACTGACAGAAGAAAGAATGCAATTACAGAGTCACAAGCTGTGAAAAAATTTGTCAACGCCGACTATATGAAAAATCCGCAATTACTTTTTGGGCAACCCAATATAAATAAAGATAAAAAGTATATTTGTTATGGATTTTGGTGCTTAAGGCAATAATGTTTTTTTTTTGCATTTCCTTAAAAAAAGCTTTAACTAATGGTTAGTAATTTACCAAACATTTTTTATCAAATTTCTCAAAACATTCCAATGTAAGCTGCTTGCTCATCATTGTTATGCGCCTCTCTGTGAGCATTTTTGGAGTGCACGTTTTAAACACAACAAAAACTGTAAACGCTGCTGGAATTTACAATTGGTTGTTAATTGACTTTTAATTAATTGCTCCATTAACTATTGCCATAACGTCTGTGGCTATGCCTATGGCCATTTTAGATGCTCCCAATAGTTACAACATTTCAGTTCATTAAGTTTCAGATGTGTGGCCAAAGATTGCTTAATTTTTTGCCCAAAAGCAATCCATCAACAATTATTCTAATCAAGACATTGGCCCATGTATCCAATGGGTAAAATTTCCCAAGTGGAAGAGATAAAAACATATTTCCAATCGAAACTAATGTATTCTCAATAAGTAGTAATAGGAGACTTTCTAATTAACAAAAACTATTTGTGAGCAAGCATACCATTGACTTAGATTTAGGCAATATACCAATATGTTGCCTAAGCAAGGAAAATGTATGTCATAGGGTGTGCTTAATATGCTAAGCATATTAAGTTTTTCAATTTGAATATCTCCCCTTTCCAAATGATGTCCTTCACTTAGCAAAACCTATTTGGTATTGTAGACGAAACATGTTGTTTAGATTTTGTAATTGAGTATTTTTTTTAATAGTTTTCAATCTTCTGTTTTTTTCTTGTTTCTTTTTTTTGTTGAAGAACGTCAAACTTGGAAAATGCCAATTTTCATTTCTTTCTCATTTTCTTAGAAAAACGGTCTCATAAAGTTTTGTGAAATGTGTTTTGTGTTTTAAACATCAAAACATTAAAGATATTTTTAAACAAAAACACAAATTTTTGTCGACATCATCGACATTTTCGAATGTCAGCTATGACCCACATCTGTTTGCTAGTGTTGTGGCCGATTTTAGAATTATTTTCAAAAAAAAGTCTGTATTCATATTTTGAGGAAAAAAAGTGCAAATTGTGTTAGTTTTTCAGTTTTAATGGAGAAAATAAACACAGATTTAAATTCTATTCAAACTTGGCTATCAGATTGTAGCGATGACAAGGATATTTTAAAGTTGAAATCTGTTATTATACCCACCACCATAGGATGGTGGTATACTAATCTGCATTTTTAATAAAACTTAGAATGAACTTTAATCAAATATACTTTTTTTACACTTTTTTTCTAAAGCAAGCTAAAAGTAACAGCTGATAACTGACAGTAGAAAGAATGCAATTACAGAGTCACAAGCAGTGAAAAAATTTGTCAACGCCGACTATATGAAAAATCCGCAATTACTTTTTGGGCAACCCAATATATTCTTGATCGCCTCGACGTTCTGAGTCGATCTAGCCATGTCCGTTTGAATTGTTCAGCCATCTCGTTGAGAGATGTGCGTTCTCCAGGGATTTAATGGCTGTCTGAGAAGATATTTATGCCGATGGCCTAGCCAAATTATAGGCATGCGAAGAAAGAATAGGTTCGGCCTTGTCCCTAAGACTCGAACCAGATGTCTTCGTCAAAAGCCCCTGCTGACCAGTCGTCTGTGGGCTAAGGGAACCTGGAGCAGTCGCTCCACCAGTCGAGGTTTCAGAAGCAGACAACATGCTACGGCCTGATGCCACTACCGCAGATGTTGAATCTCTGGAGTCCATTCTAAGCCTACTCCCGGGCTCTAGATCTGCCGCTCCACTCGAAACAGACGCAGACCATTGAGCGGCTAATGGATACCACTATCGTAGCTATCCTGGAGTGACTTAAATTCTTTAATTTTTCCTAAGAATAAGGAAAAATTTTAAACTTTGGACCATTGTTTTTCGTGTTTCTGAACAAAGGACGGGTTTTTACATAAAAAAAACGAGTGAGAAAGCGCTAAATTCGGCCGGGGCGAACTTTGGTACCCAACACAACTCACTGTCGCAAATTTTTAGGAGGCCAAGATTTTAAATCGAAAGATCGGTCTATATGGCAGCTATATCCAAATCTGAACCGAGCTGGACTAAATTGAAGAAGGACGTCGAAGGGCCTAACATAACCCACCGTCCCAAATTTTGGCTTAATCGGACAATAAATGCGCCTTTTATGGGCCCAAGATCTTAAATCGAGAGATCGGTCTATATGGCAGCTATATCCAAATCTGAACCTATCTGTGGCAAATTGAAGGAGGATGTCTAGTGCCCTAACACAACTCACTGTCTCAAATTTCAAATTCGGACAATAAATGCGCCTAATAATGGGTCCAAAACCTTAAATCGAGAGATCGGTCTATATGACAGCTATATCCAAATCTGGACCAATCTGAGCCACATTGAAGATGGACGTCGAAAGGCCTAATACAAATCACCGTCCCAAATTTTAGCTTAATCGGACAATAAATGCGACTTCTATGGGACCAAAACCATAAACCGAGAGATCGGTCTATATGGCAGCTATATCGAAATCTGAACCGATCTGGGCCAAATTAAAGAGGGATGTCGAAGGGCCCAACACAACTCACTCTCCCAAATTTTGACTAAATCGGACAATAAATGCGCCATTTATGGGCCCAAGACTTTAAATTGTGAGATCGGTCTGCATGACAGCTATATCCAAATCTGGACCAATCTGAGCCGAATTGAAGAAGGATGTCGAAGGGCCTAATATAAATCACTGTCTAAAATTTTGACTAAATCGGACAACTAATGCGCCTTTTACGGACCCAAGACCTTAAATCGAGATATCGGTCTATCTGGCAGCTATATCCAAATCTGACCGATCTGAGCCAAATTAAAGAAGGATGTCGAAGGGCCTAACATAACTCGCTGTCGCAAATTTTGTCAAAATCGGACAATATATGCGTCTTTTATGGGCCCAATACCTTAAATCGGTCTATATGGCAGCTGTATCCAAATTTGGACCGATCTGGGCCAAATTGAAGAAGGATATCGAAGGTCCTAATATAACTCACTGTCTTAAATATCAGCAAAATCGGATAATAAAGTGGTTTTTATGGGCCTAAGACCTTAAATAAGCGGATTGGTCTATATGGGGGCTATATCAGGATATAGTCCAATGAAACTCATCGTCAAACTTAACATGCTTATGGAAAAAAAAAAAGAATCTGATCAAAGTTTTAGCTCAATATCTCTATTTTTAAAGACTGTAGCGTGATTTCAACAGACAGACGGACGGACTGACATAGCTATATTCGCTTAAATTTTTACAAAATTTATATTCCCCCATCCTTCGGTGGTGGGTGTAAAAATCGTCGCATTTATTTCTATAAAATAAATATTTCAGCGAATTTTCAGAGATTTCCTTATGTGAGGGCGCATTAAAATGGCATTTAGCCTTGTTTAACTTTTCTATGCGTTTTCCCCCTTATTTGTCATCATAAAAAGTTGTGGTGGTGGTGTGAAAAGCTGCCTATACAAATGTTGGCTTGTGAAACTTCACCTGCCGTTTGTTGTTGTGTGGTTCATTTGCGTTAAGCGGAAACAGGTGATGTTCTCACCCATTATGCTGTCATTCTAAAGTGTAGAAGGTCAGCAGCCACCAACAGCAAAAGCAGCAGCAGCAGCTACAACAATAACATGATTATGTCAACCAACCACGTGAATTACATTGGTTACATGGTCCCCATACCACTTACAACTACTACTGCTGCTGCTGCTGCTGCTGCTGCTATAGCTTGATCACCATGCGAACCAACACAAATGTATTCTAATTCTGTTTGTAGCAGTCACGTATGTAAGTGATGGTAATATAAACAGACCTCCTCCTTAGAAGCTCTCATACAAATAGGCTGTTGGTTAATAGGGCTCTCTCTCTCTCTCTCTCTCCAAACATGTGTGAGCGAGTAATAACTTAGAAGGTATGTTGTTGTTGTTTTTTTATTAATGTCTTATTGAAATACATTTAAATTAGAATTTAATATGCCATATAGGGCAGACACCAGGGCTGTCAAACCTGTTATTGGCCTACTAGACAGAGTTGGATTTATAAATCAATGCTATGAGAGAAAAGTGAGTAGCACCACGCTATGATCATATATGTAGATTGGTGCCCATCAGAACAATATTTTGTTTAGAATCAGCAATCAACCAGTCGTACTTATGATGTCATTATTAAAAGCCGGCTTACACTATTTCTACTACCTTCGGCATGAATGAAGTCAGCAAAGTTAAACTTCAACTCAAAATATCAACAAATAGACATGATGTTTGTCAATAAATTAACATGTTTGTTATTTGGTATATTGTTGGTATGGATTTTGATTTAATGGATAAAATGCATGGCAGCAGCAATGGCAATGTTATTATTTATTTAAAATTCTATGAAAAACTTGTTTCGCTGAGTCGTTTGCAAATTGTTTTTATTAATTATATTCATTGCAATGTTGTGATTGTGGCATGAGTATCTAAACAATGAAACATTAACCAAGCGAATTGAGTAAGACTATGTAAAACTATAAATGACAAGATATAATAATAAATTGTTTTTTAAGTTTATGGTTAAAAATAAACATTTATTATGCAGTTATCTTTCAATCATTAATTCTAAAGGAAAAAGGCGAAACAAGTAAAAGCGTGCTAAGTTCGGCCGGGCCGAATCTTATATACCCTCCACCATGGATCGCATTTGTCGAGTTCTTTCCCGGTATCACTTTTTAAATAAACAAAGGATACAAGAAAATAATTGCTTTGCTAATTGAATTTTGGGAGACAACAGTAGAAGTAAATGTGTAAAATTTCAGCCAAATCGAATAAGAATTGGGCCTTTTAGGGGCTCAAGAAGTACAATAGGGAGAACAATTTATAGGGGAGTTGTAGTAGGCTAAAGACCGATTCAGACCATATTTGACACGTATGTTGGAGGTCATGGAAGAAACCGTTGTACAAAATTTCAGCTAAATCGGATAATAATTAGGCCCTCTTGAGGCTTAAGAAGTCAAGATCCCAGATCGGTTTATATGGCAGCTATACCAGGTTATAAACCGATTTGAACCACATTTGTCACAGTTGTTGGAAGTCATAACAAAACACCTCATGCAAAATTTCACCCAAATCGGATAAGAATTGCTCCCTCTAGTGGATAAAAAAGTCCAGATTCAAGATCGGTTTATATGGTAGCTATTTCAGATTATAGACCGATTTAAACCATACTTAGCACTGTTGTTGGAAGTCATAACGAAACACGTTATGCAAAATTTCAGCTAAATCGGATAATAATTAGGCCCCCTTGAGGCTCAAGAAGTCAAGTTCCCAGATCGGTTTATATGGCAGCTATACCAGGTTATAAACCGATTTGAACCACATTTGTCACAGTTGTTGGAAGTCATAACAAAAAACCTCATGCAAAATTTCACCCAAATCGGATAAGAATTGCTCCCTCTAGTGGATAAAAAAGTCCAGATTCAGGATCGGTTTATATGGTAGCTATTTCAGATTATAGACCGATTTAAACCATACTTAGCACTGTTGTTGGAAGTCATAACGAAACACGTTATGCAAAATTTCAGCTAAATCGGATAATAATTAGGCCCTCTTGACGCTCAAGAAGTCAAGATCCCAGATCGGTTTATATGGCAGCTATATCAGGTTATAGACCGATTTGAACCATATATGTCATAGTTGTTGGAAGTCATAACAAAACACCTCATGCAAAATTTCAGCCAAATCGGTTAGGAATTGCGCCCTCTAGTGGTTAACAAAGTCCAGATTCAATATCGATTTATATGGTAACTATTTCAGGTTATGGATCGATTTGAACCATACTTAGCACAGTTGTTGGAAGACATAATGAAACACGTCATGCAAAATTTCTGCTTTCAGATAATAATTAGGCCCTCTTGAGGCTCAAGAAGTCAAGATCCCAAATCGGTTAATATGGCAGCTATATCAGGCTATAGACCGATTTGAACCATATTAACAAAACACCTCATGCAAAATTTCAGCCAAATCGTATGAGAATTGCGCGCTCTATTGGCTCAAGAAGTCAAGATACCAAATTGGCTTATATGGCAGCTATATCAAGACATGGACCGACAGGGTCCATTTACAATCCCAACCGACTTACACTTATGAGAAGTATTTGTGCAAACTTTCAAGCGGATAGCTTTACTTCTTCGAAAGTTAGCGGTTATGATCCTTCCTGACCATATTCGCAATCTACTCCCGAATACCTTTCATTTGAGTCCCATATAGTCATGGTTGTCCAAAAAACCTATTTTACGGGGTTTTGGGGTTTGGGCGGCCCGCCAGTTACTTGGACCGAATTTTTAATATAAAATTCGTACTCTACTCCTGAATACCTTTCATTTGAATCCCATATTGTCTCGATCGGTCCACTTATATTTTTGGGTAGTACTTTTGGGGTAAGGTGGAGGGTCCGTTCCCCTTGCGATATCAAAAAATTATATAACCTATGTTTCCTTTCAGACCAACCTACACAATCTGTGAAAATTTCAAGGTTATCGGTTCAGCCATTTTTAAGTCTATATAGAACAAACCAACAAACAAAAATTCTATTTTATTGGGTTGCCCAAAAAGTAGTTGCGAATTTTTCATATAGTCGGCGTTGACAAATTTTTTCACAGCTTGTGACTCTGTAATCGCATTCTTTCTTCTGTCAGTTATCAGCTGTTACTTTTAGCTTGCTTTAGAAAAAAAGTGTAAAAAAAGTATATTTGATTATAGTTCATTCTAAGTTTTATTAAAAATGCATTTAATTTCTTTTAAAAAATCCGCAATTACTTTTTGGGCAACCAAATAAAATAAAATTATGCCCTACAGCTTAATTTATTTTGTATAAATTTTTTGCAGCCGGCCGAACTTATCACGCTTTTTTTCTTGTTTTTTTCGCTGAAATCGATTGAGATATGTTGGACCCATTGATATCCACGCTGAGTATGGAATATTTCGGTTTACATTTGGTTATGACTGCCGAACTCCCAATTTAAAAACTTGGGTCATGAAATTCTAAGTGAGTCTCATAGAATGTGTAGATTGAATGTCGGGTGCATCAGGAGGCATATTTTAATCTTTTTTGAAGTTTTAACCCAACAGTGGTGCTGTGCGGTAAGTATAAAATATGAAATCTAACGCTCTATTTAAGTTGAAATCTTGAAAAAACATATTCTTCCACTCACTGTTTTTTACATCAAATTTTCTTGTTAAATATTCGTGGCATCACCTGAAATGAAAGAAAAAAAATTGATATTATTTAAAATTAAAAAAAAAATTAAAATTAGTTTTTATCAAGACTTTTCAAGGAAAGCGTTTTATTTTTCAAAATACATAATTTTATATTATTCCAAAAAATTTTCATATTCATATCTATAAAATATTGCCCAAAAAGTAATTGCGGATTTTTTAAAAGAAAGTAAATGCATTTTTAATAAAACTTTAATCAAATATACTTTTTTTACCCTTTTTTCTAAAGCAAACTAAAAGTAACAGCTGATAACTGACAGAAGAAAGAATGCAATTACAGAGTCACAAGCTGTGAAAAAATTTGTCCATGCCGACTATATGAATAATCCGCAATTACTTTTTGGGCAACCCAATATTTCGTTTCTTTTATTATACCCTCCACCATAGGATGGGGGTATACTAATTTCGTCATTCTGTATGCAACAACTCCAAATATGCGTCTAAGACTCCATAAAGTATACATATTCTTGATCGTAGTGACATTTTAAGTCGAACTAGCCATGTCTGTCCGTCCATCCGTCTGTCTATCGAAAGCACGCAAACTTTTAAAGGAGTAGAGCTAGCTGTTTGAAATTTTGCACAAATACTTCTTATTGGTGTAGGTCGGTTGGGATTGTAAATGGGCCTAATCGGTCTATGTTTTGATATAGCTGCCATATAAACCGATCTTGGGTCTTGACTTCTTGAACCTCTAGAGGGCGCAATTCTCGTCCGATTTGACTGAAATTTTGCACATAGTGTTTTGATATCACGTCCAACGGCTGTGCTAAGTATGGTTCAAATCGGTCCATAACCTGATATAGCTGCCATATAAACCGATCATGGGTTTTGATTTCTTGAGCCTCTAGAGGGCGCAATTCTCGTCCGATTTGACTGAAATTTTGCACATAGTGTTTTGATATCACTTCCAACAACTGTTTCTTTTTTTATACCCTCCACCATAGGATGGGGGTATACTAATTTCGTCATTCTGTATGCAACAACTCGAAATATGCGTCTAAGACTCCATAAAGTATACATATTCTTGATCGTAGTGACATTTTAAGTCGAACTAGCCATGTCTGTCCGTCCATCCGTCTGTCTATCGAAAGCACGCAAACTTTTAAAGGAGTAGAGCTAGCTGTTTGAAATTTTGCATAAATACTTCTTATTGGTGTAGGTCGGTTGGGATTGTAAATGGGCCTAATCGGTCCATGTTTTGATATAGCTGCCATATAAACCGATCTTGGGTCTTGACTTCTTGAACCTCTAGAGGGCGCAATTCTCGTCCGATTTGACTGAAATTTTGCACATAGTGTTTTGATATCACGTCCAACGGCTGTGCTAAGTATGGTTCAAACCGGTCCATAACCTGATATAGCTGCCATATAAACCAATTTTGGGTCTTGAGTTCTTGCACCTCTAGAGGGCGCAATTCTCCTCCGATTTGACTGAAATTTTGCACATAGTGTTTTGATACCACTTCCAACAACTGTAATAAGTATGGTTGAAATCGGTCCATAACCTGATAAAGCTGCCATATAAACCGATCTGGGGTCTTGACTTCTTGAGCTTTTAGAAGGCGCAATTCCTATTCGATTTGGCTGTAATTTTGCACGTGGTGTTTTGATATCACTTCCAACAACTATGATAAGTATGGTTGAAATCGATCCATAACCTGATATAGCTGCCATATACACCGATCTTGGGTCTTGACTTCTCGTCCGATTTGACTAAAATTTTGCACATAGTGTTTTGATATCACTTCCAACAACTGTGCTAAGTATGGTTCAAATCGGTCCATAACCTGACATAGCTGCCATATACACCGATCTTGGGTCTTGAGTTCTTGAGCCTCTATAGGGCGCAATTCTCGTCCGATTTGACAGAAGTTTTGCACATACATAGTGTTTTGATACCACTTCAACTTCGACTGTGCGAAGTATGGTTCAAATCGGTTCATAATCTGATATAGCTGCAATGTAAACCGATCTGGGGTCTTGACTTCTTGAGCTTTTAGAAGGCGCAATTCCTATTCGATTTGGCTGTAATTTTGCACGTGGTGTTTTGGTATCACTTCCAACATTTATGCGAAGTGTTGTCCAAATCGGTCCATACCCTGATATAGTTGCCATATAAACCGGTCTGGGATTTTGAGTTCTTGAGCCTCTAGAGAGCGCAATTCTCATCCGATTTGGCAGAAATTTTTTACAACGGCTTCTCCCATGGCCTTCAACATACGTGTGCAATATGGTATGAATGTATCTATAGCTTGATGCAGCTCCCATATAAACCGATCTCCCGAGTTTGCTTCTTGGAATCGGACTACAACTTGATATAGCTCCTCCTCCGTCCATATTCATTATTCTTTGTTTGCCTAAAAAGAGATACTGCGCAAAGAACTCGACAAATGCGATCCATGGTGGAGGGTATATAAGATTCGGTCCGGCCGAACTTTGCACGCTCTTACTTGTAATCATTTTATTTTGGAACAAACTTCTTCTTCTTTACTTTGTATATGACTTTTCAAATCATATATAGCTCCAATTGAATCATTAGCTTGTCAACAACAACAAACATTCCGGCTGCATTTCCTGTGGCTCCCCCAATTATTTCTTAGAAAAGAGAAAAACAATACCCCAACAATGATGCGCTAGCCACACAAAGATGTTGCCAATGATGATGATGATGATGATGACGCCAAAGAGTATGGTGATACAGTTGTGCCATTTCCTTCCACAACTCAAGACAATCCCCCAAACATGATCCTTTAGGTTTGAGTGCAACAAATGCCGGCGACATAACAAGCCACAGAAATCCGGTTATGTTTATGCCACATGTCTTTGCTACTCACTCATTGAGCTCCATACCCCATAGCCACTTCAAACAGAACATAGGAAGAAAAAACTCTGTTGTTATTCAATAGCAGACCATCGTCTGATGGGTAAACGGGGACAGGCGGCCTGGCGGACGGAATGAACAGACAATTCATAATGTGGCAGCAGCCTTTGGCCTTAGGATCTCCTTATTTGTGTGTTGTTTTTGTTTTCTTGACTTTGTGCAGATATTTTGTGTTGTCTTTGGCCGTTTTATCTGTCAATCGTTGTTTCTTTGGAGCGTGTGCTCCTCCACTCGCATTGTTTTCTTCTTTTATTATTTTTTTCTTTTTGTAACCACTTTTTTCAAGTTTAAGTTCAAAATCACAACAACAAAAGCGGAGAACCACACACATAAAACACAAAGCAAAAGCCATCAAAAACAGCACAAGCAAAACAAAGGCGACAAACAAACAACGTGAACAGAATCCAGCTTTGGAAACGTTTAAAATAGCCAACTTAAGTGGTGTGGTCAGAATTGGACAGACAAATTCAAACAATGGTCTGAAATTTTGTTATGTTAGGTTTGAAGGTAGGGTTTGGCGTTTTTTGTTTTATAAATGAGGGAGTTAAATGATGTTTGGCAGGTATGATGTTCAGGCAAAATGTATGCTGTAACAGCAAACATTCCTATTTCAGTGCTCATAAGGAAATACCTGATTTCAGGTGAAAATTTAAAATAAAACAAGTAAGAGCGTGCCAAGTTCGGCCAGGCCGAATCTTATATACCCTCCACCATGGATCGCATTTGTCGAGTTCTATGCGCGGTATCTCTTTTTAGGCAAACAAAGAATATTTAATAAGAACTGTTATGCTATTGGAGCTATATCAAGTTATAGTCCGATTCAGACCATAAATGAATGCTGAGCATTGTAGAAGTCATTGTGTAATATTTCAGTTCATTCGGATAAGAATTGCACCTTGTAGGAGCTCAAAAAGCAAAATGGGGGGATCGGTTTATATGGGAGCTGTATCAAGGTATTGATCGATTCACACCATATTAGACACGTATGTTGGAGGTCATGAAAAAGCAGTTGTACAAAATTTCAGCCAAATCGGATGAGAATTGCGCCCTCTAGAGGTTCAAGAAGTCAAGATCCCATATAGGTTTATATGGCAGCTATATCAGGTTATGTACCGATTTGCGCCATACCTAGCGCAATTATTGGGAGTCATAACAAAATACCTCATACACAATTTCAGTCAAATCGGACGAGAATTGCGCCCTCTAGAGGTTCAAGAAGTCAAGATCCAAGATCGGTTTATAGGGCAGCTATATCAAAAAATGGACCGATTTAAACCATATTCAGCGTAGTTATTGGAAATGATACCAAAACACCACGTGCAAAATTTCAGTCAAATCGGACGAGAATTGCGCCCTCTAGAGGTTCAAGAAGTCAAGACCCAAGATCGGTTTATATGGCAGCTATATCAAAACATGGATCGATTTGAATCATACTTAGCGCAGTTGTTGGAAGTGATATCAAAACACCACGTGCAAAATTTCAGTAAAATCTGCAATATCTATGCCATGCTAAACTTCCTCAAAGAGGTGTCGCACTGCGGCACGCCATTCGGACTCGGCTATAAAAAGGCGGCCCCTTATCATTCTGCTTAAACTTCAATCGGACTGCACTTAATAATATGTGAGAAGTTTGCCACTGTTCCTTAGTGGAATGTTCATGGGTAAAATTTGCATTTTGATCAATAAATGCGCTTGCGGTGACCCTAGAAGTGAAAATCGTGCGAAATATATTTATGGCAGCTATATATAAATCTGAACCGATTTCTATGAAATGCACCAGTGATATTAAAAGACATAAGAAAATCCTTCTAGCCAAGTTTTAAGAGAAACGGTTAACAAATGAGCACTTTATTGCAATATTTCTCAAAATCGGACGAACATATATATGGAAGCTATATCTAAATCTGAACCGATTTCGAACAATCTTTATAGATATTACAAAAGTCGTAGAGGAAATCGTTGTACAAAGTTTTGGGAAGATTCGTCAATAAATGCGCTTGTAGTGACCATAGAAATGAAAATCGGGCTATTTATATATACATGGCAGCTATATCTAAATCTGAACCGATTTCTATGAAATTCACCAGTAATGTCGATAGTCATTAGAAAATCTTTCCTGCCGATTTTCGAGATAATCGGTTCACAAATGAGCACTTTATTGCAATATTTCTCAAAATCGGAAGAACATATACATGGGAGCTATATATAAATCTGAACCGTTTTTGAGCAAACTTTATAGATAATGTGGAAGTCGTCGAGGAAAGCGTTGTACAAAGTTTTGGGAAGATTGGTCAATAAATGCGCTTGCAGTGGCTATAGGAGTGAAAATAGGGAGATATATATATATATGAGAGCTATATCTAAATCTGAGCCGATTTCCATGAAATTCACCAGTAATGTCGAGAGTCATAAGAAACTCCTTCTTGGCAAATTTCCAGAGAATCGGATAACAAATGATCATTTAATTGCAATATTAATGCAAATCGGACGAACATCTATATGGGAGCTATATCCAAATCTGAACTGATTTTTTCCGATTTCAATAGCCTTCGTCCCTAGGCCGAAATATATGCCTATATCAAATATAAAGACGATCGGACGAAAATTTCGACCTGTAGTTTGTACACAAATTAACATGGACAGACGAACAGACAGACAGACACACAGACACACAGAAAGACGGACATAATCGAATCAGAAAATGTTTCTGAGTCGATCGGTATACTTATCAAAGGGTCTATCTCTCTTCCCTCTGGGTGTTACTGTACAACAGTAGTGGTGTAAGTGCTCCAGAAGTCAAATCGGAAGATCGGCTTATATGGGAGCTATATCAGGTTGAAGACCGATTTGTACCGTACTTGACACAATTGTTGGAAGTCAAAAGAAAACCCTTCATGCCAAATTGTAGTCAAATCGGACAAAAATTGCGGCTTCCAGGGACTCAAGAAGTCATATCGGGAGATCTATTTATATAGGAGCTATAACAGATTATAGACCGATGCGGACCGTACTTAGCACAGTTGTTGGAAGTCGTAACGGAACACTACATGCAAAATTTCAGCTAAATCAGACAAAAATTGCGGCTTGTAAAGGGTCAATAAGTCGAATCGGGAGATCGGTTTATATGGGAGCTTAATCAGGTTCTTGACCTATTTGAATCGTACTTGGCTCAATTGGCGGAAGTCATAACATAACACCACATGCAAAATTTCAGCTAAATCAGACAAAAATTGCGTCTTCCAGGGGCTCTAGTAGTCAAATAGGGAGATCGGTTTATGTGGGAGCTATATCAGGTTCATGACCAATTTCGACCGTACTTGGCGCAGCAGTTGTTGGAAGTTATTACGAAACACCACTTGCAAAATTTCAGCCAAATCGGACAAATATTGCGGCTTCCAGGGGCGCAAGAAGTCAAATCGAAAGATCGGTTTATGGCCCCGACCGATATGGCCCATTTGTAATCTTCAACGACCTACATCAATATTAAGGATCTGTGCAAAATTTTAAGCGGATAGCTTAACGCGTTCGACCTCTATCGAGATTTCGACAGACGGAAGGACATGGCTATTTCGAATCAGTATTTCGAGACGATCGGGAATATATATACTTTATAAGGGTCCAAGATCTGTGGATGAAATGGTGCATAATGTTCTGTTATGATTTCTAACAACTGTGCATAGTACGGTTCAAATTGGCCTATAGCCTGATATGGCTCCATTATAAACCGATCTCCCGATTTGACTTCTTGATCCCCGTGGAAGCAGCAATTTTCATCCGATTTGGCTGAAATTTTGTACATGGTGTGCTATTATGACTCCCAATAACTGTGCTAAGTACGTTTCAAATCGGTCAAGAACATGATATAGCTCCCATATAAACCCATCTTCCGATTTGACTTCTTGAGCCCTTACAAGCCGAGAGTTTTTTCCGATTTGGCTGAAATTTTGCATATAGTGTTCTGTTATGACTCTCAACAACTGTGCCAAGAACGGTCCAATTTGGTCTATAACTAGTTATAGGTCCCATATTTTAGCAGAATCTGTGGCGGTGGGTTCCCAAGACTCGGCCCGGCCGAATTTAGCACGCTTTTACTTGTTTTCCTAATAACTTAAAAATCTGATATTGCCCCCATATAAACCGATGTTCGGAGTTTACTTCTTGAGCTTCTCAAGGTCATAGTTCCGATTTTGCTTATGACCTGCTGGCCGATCCGCCGATTTAAGGTCTTTGACCTACGAAAGCCACATTTATTATTCGATTTTGCGGAAATTTGGGTGAATAAGTTTTGTTAGGCCAATTGACATCCTCTTCAATTTGGTCCCGATCGGTCCAGATTTGGATATAGCTGCCATATAGACAGATCTTTCGATTAAAGGTTTTGGGCCCATATATGGCGCATTTATTGTCTGATTTTGCCAAAATTTGGGGCTGTGAGTTATGTTAGGCCCTTCTACATCATTTTGCAATTTGGTTCAGATCGGTCCAGATTTGGATATAGCTGCCATATAGACAGATCTCTCGATTAAAGGTCTTGGGCCCATATATGGCGCATTTATTGTCTGATTTTGCCAAAATTTGGGACTGCGAGTTTTGTTAGGCCCCTCGACATCCTTCTGCAATTTGGCCCACATCGGCCCAGATTTGGATATAGCTGCCATATAGACAGATCTCTCTATTTCAGGTCTTGGCCCATAAAAAGCGCATTTGTTATCCGATTTTGTCGAAATTTGAGAAAGTGAGTTGTGCTAGGCCCTGCTACATCTTTCTTCAATTTGGCTTAGATTGGTCCAGATTTGAATATATATGCCATATATATCGATCTCTCGATTTACGGTCGTGGGCCCATAAAGGACGGATTTATTTTCCGATTTTGCCGAAATTTGGACAATGAGTTGTATTAGGCCCTTGGACATCCTTCTTTAATTTGGGCCAGATCTATTCAGATTTGGATATAGCTGCGTTATAGACCGATTTCTCGATTTAAAGTCTTGGCCCCGAAAAGGGCGCATTTATAATCCGATTTCGCTGAAATGTGACACAGTGACTTATGTAAGGCTTTTCGACATCCGTGTCGTATATGGTTTAGATCGGTCTATATTTGTACCAAAAAGACCAATATTTTGTTCTACATAATTGAACAATGACTTGCACTTGTTAGACCACATGCCGAGTTTGGTCCAAATCGGGCGGTATTTCGATATAGCTGCTATGGGGGCATAAATTGTGCATTATTCACCGGATTATGATGAAAGTTAGTTTACATATAAAGGGTGATTTTTTTGAGGTTAGGATTTTCATGCATTAGTATTTGACAGATCACGTGGGATTTCAGACATGGTGTCAAAGAGAAAGATGCTCAGTATGCTTTGACATTTCATCATGAATAGACTTACTAACGAGCAACGCTTGCAAATCATTGAATTTTATTACCAAAATCAGTGTTCGGTTCGAAATGTGTTCAAATTTTGACAAATTTTGTTCAGCGATGAGGCTCATTTCTGGTTGAATGGCTACGTAAATAAGCAAAATTGCCGCATTTGGAGTGAAGAGCAACCAGAAGCCGTTCAAGAACTGCCCATGCATCCCGAAAAATGCACTGTTTGGTGTGGTTTGTACGCTGGTGGAATCATTGGACCGTATTTTTTCAAAGATGCTGTTGGACGCAACGTTACGGTGAATGAACACATTTCGAACCGAACACTGATTTTGGTAATAAAATTCAATGATTTGCAAGCGTTGCTCGTTAGTAAGTCTATTCATGATGAAATGTCAAAGCATACTGAGCATCTTTCTCTTTGACACCATGTCTGAAATCCCACGTGATCTGTCAAATACTAATGCATGAAAATCCTAACCTCAAAAAAATCACCCTTTATAACCGAATTGGTGGGTATGCAAAGTTCGGCCAGGCGAACTTAACGCCTTTTTACTTGTTGGGCTTTTCATTGGCAATGTTTGATATATTTCGTTACTTGAGTCACTTGGTAGCGTATCCCAAAAGTTGTGTGCAATTCAACACTGTCTCGTGCAATTCCATCTTGTTTCTTTGGCACCCTGAATTAAAAACGTTACCATCTAACACACCCAATATAATAAAACAATAGCGAATAAAAACTGGTTAATTCCATATTAGACATTTAAGGAAATTTTGAAAAAAAAAAAAAAACTTGACGCAACTACTTCCACTTTTGATGTATCTGCGATTATTGTGAAGAAAACGACGATGACAGTAAAGATGATGATGATGATGCTTTTGCTGCTGCTGCTGTTTCTGATGACGAAGTGGAAGCCTATGACGACGTAACCCCTGACGGATGAAAGAAATACAAAAAATATAAAAATAAATAAAAAGGTAAAAAAGCTAACAAAAACGTGAACGAGAAACACGCTTCAAATCTTCTGCGCCTCTTGTGCGATTTGTTTTGTTGTTTTTTTTTTCATTCTCATCTTATTTTTTATTGTGTGCAGAAGATGGAACTTGAAATTCGTAACAAGCATCCAAGCCGACTTAGAAGTTAAGACAAAAAGATGGAAAAGCGAATTAGGCTTAGAAACAAGAGGAGATTGTTATGGAATTCTATGGTCAACACATAATTATATATACAAACACATAATGGGCTATATTTTAAACCTTTTTTTTTTTAATCAAGATTAGATAGGGGCAATTATGTTGTGGATGTTTGATGGGAACGAAAAATGTAAAAACTTGAAGGTAAAGCAGAACATTTTTGGTTAACATTGAAGAGCTGCCATTGAAAAGACTTTGAATTCCATAAAAAAACTAATTCAATTTTAATGTTATTTCATCGAAATAGTATTTTTTAAGACCATTTGGACAATGGCTGATTTTCAAGAATAAAAAATTAAATTTTTCATATTTGAGTAAAATCAATCACCTCAAATAACCTATTTGAGGTGATTTAAGCGCCACCTAGATACCTTAACACCAATTGTAATGTCACTTTCCTAATCTACTCCCAAATTGCTTTCATTTGAGTCCCATATATCCATGGTCGGCTAATATTTGGGGGCTTTTTGGGGGTGGGAAAATCTACTCCCAAATACCTTTCATTTGAGTCCCATATTGACATGAACGTTCAATACGTCTGTTTGCGGGAGTTTTGGGGTTGGGGCGACCCGCTGGATACTTACACTCAAATTTGAATAATATACTTGTATTCTACTCTCCAATACCTTTCATTTGATACCCATATTGTCCGATCGGTCCACTTTTGCTTTTGGATGGTGTTTTCGTCATAAGGGGGAGGTTGCGCCCCCCCCCTTCTGATATCCAAAAATTATATAGCCTATGATTCCTCTCAGATGAACTTTCACAATCTGTGAAAATTTTGAGAAAATCGGTTCTGTTGTTTTGAGTCTTTACGGAACAAACAAACAAACCGACTCCCATATAGTCGTCATTGGCTAATATGCCCATTTGAGGTGTTTTGGTTGGTGGGGTTGACACCCTATACCTCGACCCGATTTTGTATGCCAGATTCGAAATCTATCATATAAACGTTTAATTGGTCTGCTTTGGAGGAGTTTTGGGCTTAGGGTACTTGGACACAATTTTTAACACCATATTCGTATACTACTCTTCAATATCTTTCATTTGATATCCATATTGTCCTTATCGGTCCACTTTTGGGTGGTGTTTTTGAGGTAACGGGTGAGAGTCCGCCCTCATTCGACATCAACAAATTATAAAGCCTATAAAGCTTTCCTGAACATATTCGTAATCTAATACCAAATACTATCGTCCAATAAAACTATTTTAAGGAATTTTGGGGTTGGGGTAGTCCCCACTCACTTGGACCCGATTTTTAATATGAACTTCGTACCCTACTCCTGAATTCACTTCATTTGAGTCCCATATTGTCCCCATTGGTAAACTTTCATTTTTGGGCAGTACTTTTGGGGTAAGGGGGGGGGGGGGGTGGTCCGCCCCCTTTGAGATATCAAAAAATTATATAGTCTTTTGCTTCTTCCGGACCACTCTCCACAATCTGTGAAAATTTCAAGGGAATCGGTTCAGCCGTTTTTGAGTCTATACGGAGCAAGCAAACAAACACAAATTGATTTTTCTACCACTACTGTGGTACAGGGTAGGAAGGAAGAGAGATAGACCCATTAATAAGTATACCGATCGACTCAGAATCACTTTCAGATTCGGTTTAGTTGTTGGTTTGAGTACAAAGTAAAGGTTGCAATTTTCATCCGATCATCTTCGAATTTGGCACAAGCCTTTTCTTGGGCCTAGAGACGAAGCTTATTGGAAGTGCAAAACAAGGTTCCCGAATCTTGGGAACCCACCACATGGATTTTTCCACATCGGATGGAAATTGAGGCTACCAGGAGCTCAAGAAGTCAAATCGGGAGATCGGTTTATTTGGGAGCATTATATCAGGTTAAAGACCGATTTAGACCGTACTTGGCGCAGTTGTTGGAAATCATACCAGCACATCGGATGGAAATTGAAGCCGAGGGCTCAAGAAGTCAAATCGGTAGATATGGGAGCTATATCAGGTTAAAGACCGGTTTAGACCGTACATGGCACAGTTGTTGGAAATCGTACCAGAACACCTTGTTCAAAATTTCAGCCAAATCGGATGGAAATGGAGACTTCCAGGGGCTCAAGAAGTCAAATCGGGAGATCGGTTTATATGGGAGCTATATCAGGTTATAGACCGATTTGAACCGTACTCAGCACAGTTGTTGGAAGACACAACAGAACTCTATGTGCAAAATTTAAGCCAAATCGGACAAAATTGAGGCTATCAGGGGCTCAAGAAGTCAAATCGGGAGATCGGTTTATATGTGAGCTATATCAGGTTTTAGACCGATGTAGACTGTACTTGGCATATTTATTGGAAGTCATAAGGGAACACTATGTGAAAAATTTCAGCCAAATCGGGCAAAAATTGAGGCTTCCAGGGGCGTATAAAGTCAAATATGGAGATCGGTTTATATAGGAGCTATATCAGGTTCTTGATCGATTTGGCCGATACTTGGCATAGTTGTTGGAAGTCATTAGGGAACACTATTTGCAAAATGTAAGCCAAATCGGACTGAAAAAAATTTATGGCATCCGAGGGCTCAAAAAGTCAAATCGGGAGATTGGTTTATATGGGAGCTAAATCAAGTTCTTTGCCGATTTGAGCGGTACTGGATGTCTAGACTCTGGATGTAGAGATGATCAAGAATATATATATATATATATATATATATATATATATATACTTTATGGGGTCCTTGATCAATATTTCGAGGTATTACAAACGGAATGACTAGAGTAGTATACCCCCATCCTATGGTGGTGGGTATAAAAATCGGTTTAGATTTGAATATAGCTCCCATATATATGTTCGCCCGATTTGGACAAAAATTGCATTTGTGTTGTCATTTGTAAACCGAATCTCCCGAGATTTTGCACGAAGAAATCTCTTATACGTTTAGACATTATGAATTTATGAATTTCATAGAAATCGGTTCAGATTTAGATATAGCTCCCATGTATATGTTCGTCCGACTTGTACTAAAATTGCAATTATATCGTCATTTGTAAACCGATTCTCACTAAATTTTGCACAAGGAATTTTCTTACAAGTCTCAACAAATTCGTTGATTTTTATAGAAATCGGTTCCGATTTAGATATAACTCCCATATATATGTTCGTCCGATTTGGACTAAAATAGCAATTAAATCGTCATTTGTGAACCGATTCTCCCGAAATTTTGCACGAGCAAATCTTTTACAGGTCTCAACATTATTGGTGATATTTATGGAAATCGGTTCAGATTTAGATATAGCTCCCATATATATGTTCGTCCGATTTGGACTAAAATAGCAATAACATCGTCTTTTGTAAACCGATTCTCACGAAATTTTGCACGAGGGATACTGCTACAAGTTTCGACAATATTGGTGAATTTCATAGAAATCGGCTCAGATTTAGATATAGCTCCCATATATATGTTCGTCCGATTTGGACTAAAATAACAATAACATCGTCATTTGTAAACCGATTCTCACGAAATTTTGCACGAGGGAATCTCTTACTGGTCTCTACATTATTGATGAATTTCATAGAAATCGGTTTAGATTTAGATATAGCTCCCATATATATGTTCTTCCGATTTGGACTAAAATAGCAATTACATCGTCATTTGTAAACCGATTCTCATGAACTTTTGCACGAGGGATACTGCTACAAGTTTCGACATTATTAGTGGATTTCATAGAAATCGGTTCATATTTAGATGTAGCTCCCATATATATGTTCGTCCGATTTGGACTAAAATAGCAAATACATCGTCATTTGTTAACCGATTCTCACGAAATTTTGCACAAGCAGTTCTCTTACAAGTCCCAACAAATTTGGTGATTTTTATAGAAATCGGTTCTGATTTAGATATAGCTCCCATATATATGTTCGTCCGATTTGGACTAAAATAGCAATTACATCGTCATTTGTGAACCGATTCTCCCGAAATTTTGCACGAGCAAATCTCTTACAGGTCTCAACATTATTGGTGATTTTTATGGAAATCGGTTCAGATCTAGATATAGCTCCCATATATATGTTCTTCCGATTTGAACTAGTATTGCAATAGTTTGGTCATTTGTTAGCCGATTCATACGAAAATTGACACAAAGGATTCCCTTATGACTCCTGGTACTGCTATTGAATTTAGTAGAAATCGGTTCAGATTTAGATATACCTCCCATATATATCTTTGTCCGATTTTGAATAATACTCAATAATTTAGTAATTTGTTAATGAATCTTCACAAAATTTTGCACGAAGGTTTCTCTTATAACTCTTCTGATGACTGATGGATTTCATAGAAATTTGTTCAGTTTTAGATATAGCTCCCATATATATGCATCTCCCGATTTTCAGTTTTAAGGCATTTGCTAACCCATTTACCAATCGATCTTGTCAAAAATTTGCACAACGATTTACTCTATGACTCTTACAATATGTAGGGACTTTTAACGAAATTCTCATATCAAATTTAAGCTAATTTTAAATTCAACGACTTAGCCTGCACATACAATGTGGAGTAGGTTGTCAAAAAGTAGGCTTCTCCCGACTTTAGCCCGTCCTTACTTGTTATATAAAATATATTTTTTTGAAAATTTTTTATAAGAAATGTCTTAAAAATGTGATTTCATTAGAAAATTCCTTCAGTTTATTATACCCTCCACCATAAGATGGGGGGTATACTAATTTCGTCATTCTGTTTGTAACTACTCGAAATATTCGTCTGAGACCCCATAAAGTATATATATTCTTGATCGTCGTGAAATTTTATGTCGATCTAGCCATGTCCGTCCGTCTGTCCGTCCGTCCGTCCGTCCGTCCGTCCGTCCGTCTGTCTGTCGAAAGCACGCTAACTCCGGAAGGAGTAAAGCTAGCCGCTTGAAATTTTGCACAAATACTTCTAATTAGTATAGGTCGGTTGGTATTGTAAATGGGCCATATCGGTCCATGTTTTGATATAGCTGCCATATAAACCGATCTTGGGTCTTGACTTCTTGAGCCTCTAGAGTGCGCAATTCTTATCCGATTGGGATGAAATTTTGCACGACCTGTTTTGTTATGACATCCAACAACTGTGCCAAGTATGGTTCAAATCGGTCCATAACCTGATACAGCTGCCATATAAACCGATCTTGGGTCTTGACTTCTTGAGCCTCTAGAGTGCGCAATTCTTATCCGATTGGAATGAAATTTTGCACGACATGTTTTGTTATGATATCCAACAACTGTGTCAAGTATGGTTTAAATCGGTCCATAACCTGATATAGCTGTCATATAAACCGATCTTGGGTCTTGACTTCTTGAGCCTCTAGAGTGCGCAATTCTTATCCGATTGGAATGAAATTTTGCACGACGTGTTTTGTTACGATATCCAACAACTGTGCCAAGTATGGTTCAAATCGGTTCATAACCTGATATAGCTGCCATATAAACCGATCTTGGGTCTTGACTTCTTGAGCCTCTAGAGTGCGCAATTCTTATCCGATTGGAATGAAATTTTGCACGACGTGTTTTGTTATGACATCCAACAACTGTGCCAAGTATGGTTCAAATCGGTTCATAACCTGATACAGCTGCCATATAAACCGATCTTGGGTCTTGACTTCTTGAGCCTCTAGAGTGCGCAATTCTTATCCGATTGGAATGAAATTTTGCACAACGTGTTTTGTTACGATATCCAACAACTGTGCCAAGTATGGTTCAAATCGGTTTATAACCTGATATAGCTGTCATATAAACCGATCTTGGGTCTTGACTTCTTGAGCCTCTAGAGGGCGCAATTCTTATCCAATTTGAATGAATTTTGGCACGTAATATTTTGTTATGATATCCAACAACTGTGCCAAATATGGTTCAAATCGGTTCATAACCTGATATAGCTGCCATATAAACCGATCTGGGATCTTGACTTCTTGAGCCTCTAGAGGTCGCAATTATTATCCGATTTGCCTGAAATTTTGTACGACGGATTCTCTCATGACCATTAACATACGTGTTTATTATGGTCTGAATCGGTATATAGCCCGATACAGCTCCCACATAAATCGATCTCTCTATTTTACTTCTTGAGCTCGCAAAGGGTGCAATTCTTTTTCGAATTGGCTGACATTTTACACAGGTCTCCAATATAAAATTTAATTGTGGTCCAAACCGGACCATATCTTGAAATCGCTCTAATAGCAGAGCAAATCTTTTCTTATATCCTTTTTTGCCTAAGAAGAGATGCCGGGAAAAGAACTCGACAAATGCGATCCATGGTGGAGGGTATATAAGATTCGGCCCGGCCGAACTTAGCACGCTTTTACTTGTTTTTTATTATTTTCTAGCCTATAATTATAATATTGCTTCTTCCATCAAACAAATAACCATAAATTTATTCATTTTCACAATCATAAATTATACACCTTCAAGCAAGGACACTATTAATTTCCATAGTCCCTTTCCCATAAAAGTTAATTTGACTACACTCTCCTGGACATCAAAGAATTTCCCAAAATTATATACTCCATAAAAATAATGACATAATAAATTGAAATGTAGTGCACGGGTTTGAGTGACAGTATATCACAATGTACAATGTGAAGTTAAACTCACATCCACCCACTCACCATTGCCCCCATGGTCTGTTTAAGTTTCGACTATCGATTTCTAGTGTCAGTGACTCAGACGAAATATTCGAGTTCAACACAATTTCCTTGTTTTCTATCTTTTTTTTATTCTAGCTTCCTTCCTGACCAAATGTAAACAAAAGTGTCCTAGTTTTGGAGTCTCCATTTCATCAGACTGGCATAGTGAACTTTAGAACAGGAACTCAAGTGCGAACTTGGGTTAGGGGTGGGAAAAGTGAAAAGAATTCCAGACATTAAGGCGCAATTGTTTGTTTTCTTCCCTTCTTTCTTCTATAGAAATTTGATAGTTACAATCATCCTTCCAAAGGGGGATGATGAGTATAACTACGCAGTATGAGAATTTCTTAGGACGAACGTGTGTGGTATGTATGTGTAATCATGGGAAACTTTCTGAGAATTTCAATGATGCACTGTGTTTAAGATAATTTTTGGGGGGGAATATCTTGACATTTATTGTAGATTTCTTACATCAAAAAAGTAAAAAGGCATTAAGTTCGGCCGGGCCGAAGTTTGGATACCCACCACCTCGGGTACATGTATAAACCCCTTTTCGTCACAATCCGATGAAATTTGGATAACTCATGCATCCAAATTCGGCACGAACAGTGGAGTGGTCCAAAAAAATATTAGTCACTGTTGAATTTTGTATTTCAAAATCGGTCTGTATTGCACCCATATCGAAATATAGTCAGATCTGATCCATATTTAGGTCAGATGACGGGAGGCTTAAAATAACCCACTATTTAAAATTTCAGCGAAATCGGGTAATAAAAAGAGCTTTTATGAGCTACAGACCCTTTATCGGCAGATGGGTCTATATGGAAGCTATATCGTAATATAGTCCGATTTGAACCATATTTGGGTCAGATGTTGGGAAGCTTTTAACTACTCACTGTTTCAAATTTCAGCGAAATCGGATAAAGCATTTATGGGCATTAGAGCCTTTATTGACAGATCGGTCTATATAGCAGCTATATCCAAATATGGTCCCATTTGGCCCGTTCAAGAACTTAACGAGCGTACATCAAAAAGAAGAAGAAGTTTGACCGTATTTTGCACAGTTATTGGAAGTCATAACAGAACACAACATGCAAAATTTCAGCCAAATCGGACAAAAATTGCGGCTCGTAAGGACTCAAGAAGTCAAATCGGGAGATCGGTTTATATGGGAGCTATATCAGATTAAAGACCAATTTGGACTGTATTTGATACAGTCGTTGGAAGTCTTAACAGAACTTTTCAAGCAAAATTTCAACCAAATCGGACAAAAATTGCGGCTTCCAGGGACTCAAGAAGTCAAATCGAGGGATCGGTTAATATGGGAGCTATATCTAAATCTGAACCGATATGGCCCATTTGCAATCTCCAACGATCTACATCGATATAAAGTATCTGCTTGCCTTAAGCGTTCCACCTCAATCGTGATTTCGACAGACGGACGGAAGGACATGGCTGGATCGACTCAGAACGTCGAGACTATCAAGAATATATATACCTTATGGGGTCCTAGACGAATATATCGAGGTGTTACAAATGGAATGACTAGATTACTATACCCCCATTCTATAGTGGTAGGTATAATAAAAACCAATATTCAGACCAAAACAAGTAAAAAGGCGTTAAGTTCGGCCGGGTCGAACTTTGGATACTCACCACCTCGGGGATATATGTAAACCACCTTTCGTCATTATTCGGTGAAAAATTCATAATTTGTGCCCCGGTTTGGACCAAATTCGACACGGACATTGAGTGGTCTAATAAGTACAAGTCATTGTACAATTTTGTAGAACAAATATTGGTTTTTTGGTAGCCATATCCAAATATGGACCGATCTGAACCATATACGATACGGACGTCGAAAAGCATAACATAAGTCACTGTGCCAGATTTCAGCGAAATCGGATTATAAGTGTGCCTTTTGTGGTCCCAAGACCTTAAATCGAGAGATCGGTCTATATGGCAGCTATATCCAAATCTGGACCGATCTGGGCCACATTGAAGAGGAATGTCGAAGGGTCTAACACAATTCACTGTCCCAAATTTCAGCAAAATCGGATAATAAATGTGGCTTTAAGGGGCCCAAAACCTTAAATCGAGAGATCGGTCTATATGGCGCTATATCCAAATCTGGACCGATCTGGGCCATATTCCAGTAGTGCGTCGAGGGGCTTAACTTAACTCACTGTCCCAAATTTCGGCGACATCGGACAGTAAATGCGCCTTTTATGGGCCCAAGACCTTAATCCGAGAGATCGGTCTATATGGCAGCTATATACAAATTTGAACCGATCTAGGTCAAATTGAAAAAGGTGAAGATGGGCCTAACACAATTTACTGCCCCAAATTTCGGCGACATCGGACAATAAATACTCCTTTTATGGGCCCAAATCCTTAAATCGAGACATCGGTCTATATGGCAGCTATATCCAAATCTGAACCGATCTGGTTCAGAGGAATGCAGAAGATGTTGAATGGCCTAACATAACTCACTGTCCCAAATTTCGGCGACATCGGACAATAAATGCGCCTTTCATGGGCCCAAGACCTTAAATCGAGAGATCGGTCTATATGGCGCTATATCCAAATCTAGACCGATCTGAGCCATATTGCTGTAGTGCGTCGAGAGGCTTAACTTAACTCACTGTCCCAAATTTCGGCGACATCGGACAATAAATGCGCCTTTTATGGGCCCAAGACCTTAATCCGAGAGATCGGTCCATATGGCAGCTATATCCAAATTTGAACCGATCTAGGTCAAACTGAAGAAGGATGAAGATGGGCCTAACACAATTCACTGCCCCAAATTTCGGCAACATCGGACAATAAATGCGCCTTTTATGGGGCAAAAGTCTTAAATCGACAAATCGGTCTATATGGCAGCTATATCCAAAACTGTACCGATCTGAGCCAAATTGCAGAAAGATGTTGAATGGCTTAACATAACTCACTTTCCCAAATTTCGGCGACATCAGACAATAAATACTCCTTTTATGGGCCCAAAACCTTAAATCGAGACATCGGTCTATATGGCAGCTACATCCAAATCTGAACCGATCTGAGCTAAATTAAAGAGGAAAGTTGAAGAGCCTCACTTAACTCACTGTATCAAATTTCGTCGAATTCGAACAAAAAATGCGCCTTTAACGGGCCCAAGACCTCAAATCGAGAGGTCGATCTATATGGCAGCTATATCCAAATCTGGACCAATCTACGTCATATTGCAGAAACATGTCGACGGGAATAACTTAATTCACTGTCCTAAATTTCGGCGACATCGGACAATAAATGCGCCTTTTATGGGCCTATAACCTTTAATCGAGAGATTGGTCTATATGGACTGAACTGAGCCAAAATGCAGAAAAATGTTAAAGGGCCTAACACAACTCATTGTCCCAAATTTCAGCAAAATTGGATAATAAATGTGGCTTTTATGGGCCTTAGACCCAAAATCGGCAGATGACAGCTATATCCAAATTTGAACCAAATTGACTAAGGATGTCGATGGGCCTAACACAACTCACTGTCAAAATTTTCAGCAAAATCAGATAATAAATGTGACTTTTATGGGTCTAAGAGACTAAATCGGCGGATCGGTCTATATGGGGGCTATATCAACATATAGTCCGATATAGCCCATCTTCGAACTTAACCTGCTTATGGGCAAAAAAAAAAAAGAATCTATGCAAAGTTTCAGCTCAATATCTCTATTTTTAAAGACTGTAGTGTGATTTAAACAGACAGACGGACGGACATGGCTAGATGGTCTTAGAATTTTACAACGATCCAGATTATATATATTTTATAGGGTCGGAAATGGATATTTCGATGTGTTGCATATGGAATGACAAAATGAATATACCCCCATCCTTCAGTGGTGGCTATAATAAAATATCGATAGTAACAATAGAGCCATCGATATTTTGTCAGCTCTAGTTACTATGGTTAAGGAGACTCTATAAAGGGCCTTACATGTGTGTAATAAATAGGTTTGAAATGCCAGTACAACAAAAATTTTGCTTTGTGTGTGTGTGTGTGTTTCTTTTAGGATTTATGTTTTCTATGCGTGGGCTGGAATTTTCAAAATATTTTTCTTAGATTCGTAAATAAGAACAATTTTTGTTTTTTGTTTTTCGTAGCAGAAATTTCAATATTTCATTTTTCTTTAAATCGATTTACAGATTTATGTTTATTTATTTTTGGTGTTTTGTTGCTTTTGGGGGGGTTCTTTCTTCTTCATCTTTTTCTTTTGGGTTGTTTAAATTTTGTTTTTGTTGTATTTAAGAAAATAGTTTTCGATTTAGCATTACCAACTGTCCCCTACCATGAAGGCAGGGTTCTATGAAATTCAAATGCTTAGTTTTTTTTGGTTTTCTTCTGCCTTTTATTTTGTTGGCAGTTTTGCCAGTTTTGTTGTAGTTCGTCTCTCTGTCTGCCTTTGCGACCGTTCACCAGTCGTCGTTGTGCCATTTGGTATTGTTTTAATTTATTTATTTTTTTCTTGGACTGTTTTCTTATATTCGCCTGCTTTTATTAATGTCTTGATGGGTATTTTATTTTGTGTTGGTTTTTCGGTTCGGGTTTTTGGCTTTTAGTTCATTTGCCTATATCCATAGGCAAAAAACCAAAAACAAAAACAAAAAACAACAATAAGAACAGTGCCCTTATATCAGTGTGCGTGTGTGTGCGTCTTTTTGTTAATAACAATTCGAATTTGGCGTATTATTGTTGTAAGCATATCAACGATTCAAAGCAAAGCAAAGCAAACCATAGGTCTATGACTTTGTTGGCGGAGGTGTCAGCCGGTACGTGTGGCGTACCCAAAAATGTTCAAATGATGACGCGGATGATGTCATTTCCACTGAGAATATGCCTTCAATGCCTAACAACCTTTTGAAGCGAGCTAAACCATATCAAACCCACCAGCAACAACAACAACCAGTCTTTCTCCAGACCTATTCCACTCTAATAATATTCACCATCACCAACATCGGCATCGTCATCATCACCATGGGCATGAGCATAAGCAACAACCTCCAGTTTATTGAAGCAGTAGCTGGCAGCAGACAAAAAAGTTCCATGGTTCGGCGATTTTTTTGTCCATTGTAAAATGTAATTTTAAATTTGTTTGTTTTTTTTTTGTTTGTTTCTTATGTTTCTACAATAATTTAGAAAATAGCTTCAAGTATAAATTTTAAATTTTTGTTTTTGGATCAGGGTTTCTTGTTTTGTGTCTCTCCTCTGGTAATGTTATTATTGGGCAACTAATTTACTTCCAAGATTTTTTTGTCTATATGAACTAAATGGATCGTATCTTTCATGGATATGTATCACACATATATACATAAGAGTGGTACGATAATGAATTAGTGCCAAATTTAAGAATGTGAAGAAGGGGCTTCTGAGCGGTTTTTGGTGCAGGTGTCTGGGGGTCAACTGTCCAAAAAATTCCAAGTTTTTGCCAACCGACCCAAAGTTGAGGACTCTGGTGGCTATAGAAGTCAAATCTGAGGATCGCTTAATATGAGATCTTAATCTATTTAGAGACCTTTTTGACCCATATCTGGCTTGGATGTTAGATAAAAGTAATTTACATACGAAAATTCAGCAAAATAATTGAGCCTTTGGTTGAGAATTTTTTTATACCCTCCACCATAAGATGGGGGTATATTCATTTCGCCATTCCGTTTGCAACACATCGAAATATCCATTTCCGACCCTATAAAGTATATATATTCTTGATCAGCGTAAAAATCTAAGACCATATAGCCATGTCCGTCCGTCTGTCTGTTAAAATCACGCTACAGTCTTTAAAAATAGATATATCGAGCTGAAACTTTGCACCGATTCTTTTTTTTTGTTCATAAGAAGGTTAAGTTCGAAGATCTGCTATATCGCACTATTTCTTGATATAGCCCCCATATAGACCGATCCGCCGACCTTAGAGTCTTAGACCCATAAAAGCCACATTTATTATTCGAATTTGCTGAAATTTGGGATAGTGGGCTGTGTTAGGCCCATCGATATCCTTCTTCAATTTGGTTTAGATCGGTCTTGGTTTGGATATAGCTGCCATAAAGACCGATCTCTCGATTTAAGGTCGTGGGCCCATAAATGGCGCATTCATTGTCGAATGTCGCCGAAATTTGGGCAGTGAGTTGTGTTAGGCCCTTCAACATTCGTCTTCAATTTGGCCCAGATCGGTCTCGATTTGGCCCATAAAAGCCACATTTATTATCCGATTTTGCTGAAATTTGGGACAATGAGTTGTGTTAGGCCATTCGACATCCTTCGTCAATCTGGCCCAGATCGGTCCAGATTTGGATATAGCTGTCATATAGACCGATCCTCCGATTTAAGGTCTTAGGCCCATAAAATCCACATTTATTATCCGATTTTGCTGAAATTTAGGATTGTGAATTGCGTTAGGCCCTTCGACATCCCTCTTCAATTTGCTCCAGATCGGACGAGATTTGGATATAGCTGTCATATAGACCGATCTCTCGATTTAAGGTCTTGGGGCCAATAAAAGGCGCATTTATTGTCCGATGTCGCTGAAATTTGACACCGTGAGTTGTGTTGGGCCCTTCGAAATTCTTCTTCAATTTGGCTCAGATCAGTCCAGATTGGGGTATAGCTGCCATATAGACCGATCTCTCGATTTAAGGTCTTGGGCCCATAAATGGCGCATTTATTGTCGAATGTCGCCGAAAATTGGGACAGTGATCAGATATCAAGAACACGATATAGCTCCCATATAAACCGATCACCCGATTTTACTTCTTGAGCTCCTGGAAGCCGCAATTTTCATCCGATTTGGCTGAAATTTGCATATAGTCTTCTGTTATGACTCTCAACAACTGCGCTGAGAACAGTCCAGTTCAGTCGTGAACTAAATATAGCTCCCACATTGTGTGGTGTTCCCAAGATTCGGCCTGGCCGAACTTAGCACGCTTTTACTTGTTTTATTTTACTTTTATACAACTTTTTCTAATTTTTAATTAAAATTTTTTCCTAGGCACACTCTTGTATACCTTTGGTTTCCTAGATGATTTTCATGTTTTCGTTATTCTCCTAATTTTGTATCTAAAGGGTGATTTTTTTGAGGTTAGGATTTTCATGCATTAGTATTTGACAGATCACGTGGGATTTCAGACATGGTGTCAAAGAGAAAGATGCTCAGTATGCTTTGACATTTCATCATGAATAGACTTACTAACGAGCAACGCTTGCAAATCATTGAATTTTATTACCAAAATCAGTGTTCGGTTCGAAATGTGTTCATTCACCGTTCAGCGATGAGGCTCATTTCTGGTTGAATGGCTACGTAAATAAGCAAAATTGCCGCATTTGGAGTGAAGAGCAACCAGAAGCCGTTCAAGAACTGCCCATGCATCCCGAAAAATGCACTGTTTGGTGTGGTTTGTACGCTGGTGGAATCATTGGACCGTATTTTTTCAAAGATGCTGTTGGACGCAACGTTACGGTGAATGAACACATTTCGAACCGAACACTGATTTTGGTAATAAAATTCAATGATTTGCAAGCGTTGCTCGTTAGTAAGTCTATTCATGATGAAATGTCAAAGCATACTGAGCATCTTTCTCTTTGACACCATGTCTGAAATCCCACGTGATCTGTCAAATACTAATGCATGAAAATCCTAACCTCAAAAAAATCACCCTTTATTTATTTTACATGTGTCATTTTGCCATATTCTAGATATGTTGCCCGACCTTGAAGTAGTTTTTTTTTCTCTTTTTCCTCCTTTTGTGATATTTTATTGGCTATTTACAAATTAGTTATGATAGATTTTGACTTTTAAAATTGGAAAATAATCTTTGAATGCGTGAGCCAAAGACATTAGTTCGAGATATTATATGATGTAATTTATAGGCAATAAATGTGTCAAACATATTAGCTTACAAAATATGGATTGAAAAAAAGGATGACGAAAAATATTTGAATATCTTTTGTTTAATTAATTATTTAAAATATTATGTGAAAAATTCTTATAAAAAACTAACCCTAAAATTGAAGAGAAAAATCCTAGCATTAAACATAAAATTGATTGTTATGAGTTGTGGCTGAGAATAACTTATTGCTCTTGGTTAGGAGTATTTGGAAAAAATTCAGTTTTCTAAACTTGTTAACGTCCCGTTGAAGAATAATACAAAAAAATACAAACAAATCAAAGTTTGACCCAAGTGTGCTGTTACTGCAACCTTTCCCGGTAATTGCGGTAAATCCCGAAATTATAAAAAGAATGAAAACAAGTAAAAAGGCGTTAAGTTTGGCCGGGCCGAACATTGGATACCCACCACCTCGGGTATATTGTAAACAACTTTTCGTCATAATCCGGTGAAAAATGCTTTATTTATGCCCCCATAGCAGATTTATCGAAATATGGTCCCATTTGGACCAAATTCGGCACGGACATTGAGTGGTCCAATGAGTACAAATCATCGTTCAATTTTGTAGAACGAAGTATTGGTCTTTTTGGTAGCTATATCCATATATAAACCGATCTGAATCATAAACGACACGGATGTCGAAAAGCCTGACATTAGTCAATGTGTCAAATTTCAGCGAAATCGAATTATAAATGCGCCTTTTAGGGGGCCAAGACTTTAAATCGAGCGATCGGTCTGGTAGCTATAATCCAAATCTGAACCGAACTGGGCCAAATTAAAGAGGGATGTCAAAGGGCCTAACACAACTCACTGTCCCAAATTTCAGCGACATAGCGAAATCGAATTATAAATGCGCCTTTTAGGGGGGCCAAGACTTTAAATCGAGAGATCGGTCTGGTAGCTATAATCCAAATCTGGACCGAACTGGGCCAAATTGCAGAAAGTTGTCAAAGAGACTAATGCAACTCACTGTCTCAAATTTCGGCGACATCGGACAATAAATGCGTATTTTATGGGCCCAAGACCTTAAATCGAGAGATCGGTCTATATGGTAGATAACTTAAAGAAGAATGTCGAAGGCCCTAACAGAACTCACTGTCCCAAATTTCGGCGACATCGGACAATAAATACGCCTTTTATGGGCCCAAAACCTTAAATCCAGAGATCGGTCTATATGGCAAAAATGTAAATTTTGCCCATGAAAATTTCACTAAGGATCAGGGGCAAACTTCTCACATATCCATGAGTGCAGTCCGATTCAACTTTAAGCTCAATAATAAGGGGCCTCCTTTTTATAGCCGAGTCCGAACGGCATACCGCAGTGCGACACCTCTGTAGAGAGGAGTTTTACGTGGCATAGTACCTCACAAATGTTGCCAGCATTAGGAGGGAAAAACCACCGCTGAAAATTTTTTTCTGATGGTTTCGCCAGGATTTGAACCCAGGCGTTTAGCGTTATAGGCGGCCATGCTAACCTCTGCGCTACGGTGGTAAGGATGTCAAAGGGCCTGACAAAACTCAGTGTCCCAAATTTCAGCAAAATCGGATAATAAATGTGGCTTTTATGGGCCTATGACCTTTAATCGGCGGATCGGTCTATATGGGGGCTATATCAAGATATAGTCTGATATAGCCCATCTTTGAACTTAACCTGCTTATCGACAAAAGAGAATCTGTGCAAAGTTTCAGCTCAATATCTCTATTTTTAAAGACTGTAGCGTGATTTCAACAGGCAGGCGGACGGACTTGGCTAGATCTTTACGTTACTTTATACTTTATAGGGCCGGAATTGAATATTTCGATGTGTTGCAAACGGAATGACAAAATGAATATGCCCCCATCTTTCGGTGGTGGGTATAAAAACAATAGCTCAGTCGAAGCGGAGTTCATGTCTTTTACAGCTGCAATCAGTCGGTCCTAAAACGATTAGAAAAATAAATTAAGCCCGATTGCGAAAATACCATGATAATAACGGAGCAATACATGCTGCTCTGAACAATAACTATTCCAGCAATACTAAACAAGTCGTCATAAAGGCTAAATTTTAAAGTTGACGAGGAAGAAGTTATTTTGGAATACATTCCTACCAACGAAATGTTAGCGGATGCTGTAATGAAAGGAGCTTACATTCAGGGAGAGTGTTGTTAAATGAATGTGAAAACACCTTTTCATATAACAACTTTTATTTTAATAATCTATCGAGTAAAATATTCTAATTCTTGTTCATAAAGAACGTCAATGTTGAATGAACCACAAGTTTAATGAACTACACATTGACATACAAAGTTGTAAGTATGAAAGTAGGTATTTAAACTACTTTAATTGCTTAGTAGATCGGTGACTTTCTCGTGACCTAATTTCCGGAGTTGATCTAATTAATCATAAGATGATTTTATTAGAAGGGATGATTGATTCTTGGAATGTGACGGATCCTTGCACAAAGACATCGCAATCACTGGTCAAGGTTTGGTAGTTGATTATTACATTATTTTATACATACATTTATTCACATTGGAAAACTTTAGTGATATTCATCTCCAATTGAAAACTCAAGTCAACTCAATTTGATCCTAAGCCTATTTTACGCATAGGAGCAATTACAAAAGTATGATAGATAGATCAAGTGCCTGAAGACATCTCCAGCTATGACGTTACAATTGGAAAATAATAGCATAAAACCGATGATCTTCGACATGTTTTCTGTGTAAGGTGATTTTACAAAAGTGCTGTAATGGGCATGTGAAAAACTTGGCTGTGGTGAATATGAAACCTCTATCATGAATCTTGTTTGACAAGTTTTTCAGGCGATGTCTGAAACATATTGAGATAACATTTCGCATTGATGTAGAAATTCAGAGCATTAGTCTACATGCTGAATTGAATTCGAAGAGAAACTGTGTTTTTGCCAGATAGATGGACACGTCATATCTACTAAAAATACCATGTCAGTAAAGACAAGTAAAAGCGTGCTAAGTTCGGCCG